>NW_027493171.1:0-56352 GCF_021521415.1 Bidens hawaiensis | reverse complement strand
GGGCACTGACATCGCCGTATAACCTCCTGGATAGTCTCAATCGAACAGCCATCTTTTTGCTAACTGACATCGCAGGTTGGACCTGCACGGTCTCAGGTTGGTTGGTCCTATCATTGCGTTAGCTGGCTTGCCCGTTCCAAGTTGCGAGTTGGGTCATGTGGCTCGAGCGTAGGCTTGAGTCACGTGACCCCTAGAGTAGGGGGCACCGCGTAAGGCTGGCTTCACAGAGCATCGAAAACCCCTCGCTCGTGACAGTGGGAGGATAACAAGCCGGGGCACTAACATCGCCGTATAACCTCCTGGATAGTCTCAATCGAACAACCATCTTTTTGCTAAATGTTTTTCGAACCATTGTGCTGCCATGTTTTTTTGTTTACGGAAAATATTTGGTTTGTATTTTCTTGTATCGAATGACCTTGTTTTGGTTTGCTTCACAGAGCATCGAAAACCCCTCGCTCGTGACAGTGGGAGGATAACGAGCCGGGGCACTGACATCGCCGTATAACCTCCTGGATAGTCTCAATCGAACAACCATCTTTTTGCTAACTGACATCGCAGGTTGGACCTGCACGGTCTCAGGTTGGTTGGTCCTGTCATTGCGTTAGCTGGCTTGCCCGTTCCAAGTTGCGAGTTGGGTCATGTGGCTCGAGCGTAGGCTTGAGTCACGTGACCCTTAGAGTAGGGGGCACCGCGTAAGGCTGGCTTCACATAGCATCGAAAACCCCTCGCTCGTGACAGTTGGAGAATAACGAGCCGGAGCACTGACATCGCCGTATAACCTCCTGGATAGTCTCAATCGAACAACCATCTTTTTGCTAAATATTTTTCGAACCATTGTGCTGCCATGTTTTTTTGTTTACGGAAAATATTTGGTTTGTATTTTCTTGTATCGAATGACCTTGTTTTGGTTTGCTTCACAGAGCATCGAAAACCCCTCGCTCGTGACAGTGGGAGGATAACGAGCCGGGGCACTGACATCGCCGTATAACCTCCTGGATAGTCTCAATCGAACAACCATCTTTTTGCTAACTGACATCGCAGGTTGGACCTGCACGGTCTCAGGTTGGTTGGTCCTGTCATTGCGTTAGCTGGCTTGCCCGTTCCAAGTTGCGAGTTGGGTCATGTGGCTCGAGCGTAGGCTTGAGTCACGTGACCGCTAGGGTAGGGGGCACCGCGTAAGGCTGGCTTCACATAGCATCGAAAACCCCTCGCTCGTGACAGTGGGAGGATAACGAGCCGGAGCACTACATCGCCGTATAACCTCCTGGATAGTCTCAATCGAACAACCATCTTTTTGCTAAATGTTTTTCGAACCATTGTGCTGCCATGTTTTTTTGTTTACGGAAAATATTTGGTTTGTATTTTCTTGTATCGAATGACCTTGTTTTGGTTTGCTTCACAGAGCATCGAAAACCCCTCGCTCGTGACAGTGGGAGGATAACGAGCCGGGGCACTGACATCGCCGTATAACCTCCTGGATAGTCTCAATCGAACAACCATCTTTTTGCTAACTGACATCGCAGGTTGGACCTGCACGGTCTCAGGTTGGTTGGTCCTGTCATTGCGTTAGCTGGCTTGCCCGTTCCAAGTTGCGAGTTGGGTCATGTGGCTCGAGCGTAGGCTTGAGTCACGTGACCCCTAGAGTAGGGGGCACCGCGTAAGGCTGGCTTCACATAGCATCGAAAACCCCTCGCTCGTGACAGTGGGAGGATAACGAGCCGGAGCACTACATCGCCGTATAACCTCCTGGATAGTCTCAATCGAACAACCATCTTTTTGCTAAATGTTTTTCGAACCATTGTGCTGCCATGTTTTTTTGTTTACGGAAAATATTTGGTTTGTATTTTCTTGTATCGAATGACCTTGTTTTGGTTTGCTTCACAGAGCATCGAAAACCCCTCGCTCATGACAGTGGGAGGATAACGAGCCGGGGCACTGACATCGCCGTATAACCTCCTGGATAGTCTCAATCGAACAACCATCTTTTTGCTAACTGACATCGCAGGTTGGACCTGCACGGTCTCAGGTTGGTTGGTCCTGTCATTGCGTTAGCTGGCTTGCCCATTCCAAGTTGCGAGTTGGGTCATGTGGCTCGAGCGTAGGCTTGAGTCACGTGACCCCTAGAGTAGGGGGCACCGCGTAAGGCTGGCTTCACATAGCATCGAAAACCCCTCGCTCGTGACAGTGGGAGGATAACGAGCCGGAGCACTACATCGCCGTATAACCTCCTGGATAGTCTCAATCGAACAACCATCTTTTTGCTAAATGTTTTTCGAACCATTGTGCTGCCATGTTTTTTTGTTTACGGAAAATATTTGGTTTGTATTTTCTTGTATCGAATGACCTTGTTTTGGTTTGCTTCACAGAGCATCGAAAACCCCTCGCTCGTGACAGTGGGAGGATAACGAGCCGGGGCACTGACATCGCCGTATAACCTCCTGGATAGTCTCAATCGAACAACCATCTTTTTGCTAACTGACATCGCAGGTTGGACCTGCACGGTCTCAGGTTGGTTGGTCCTGTCATTGCGTTAGCTGGCTTGCCCGTTCCAAATTACGAGTTGGGTCATGTGGCTCGAGCGTAGGCTTGAGTCACGTGACCCCTAGAGTAGGGGGCACCGCGTAAGGCTGGCTTCACATAGCATCGAAAACCCCTCGCTCGTGACAGTTGGAGAATAACGAGCCGGAGCACTGACATCGCCGTATAACCTCCTGGATAGTCTCAATCGAACAACCATCTTTTTGCTAAATGTTTTTCGAACCATTGTGCTGCCATGTTTTTTTGTTTACGGAAAATATTTGGTTTGTATTTTCTTGTATCGAATGACCTTGTTTTGGTTTGCTTCACAGAGCATCGAAAACCCCTCGCTCGTGACAGTGGGAGGATAACGAGCCGGGGCACTGACATCGCCGTATAACCTCCTGGATAGTCTCAATCGAACAACCATCTTTTTGCTAACTGACATCGCAGGTTGGACCTGCACGGTCTCAGGTTGGTTGGTCCTGTCATTGCGTTAGCTGGCTTGCCCGTTCCAAGTTGCGAGTTGGGTCATGTGGCTCGAGCGTAGGCTTGAGTCACGTGACCCCTAGAGTAGGGGGCACCGCGTAAGGCTGGCTTCACATAGCATCGAAAACCCCTCGCTCGTGACAGTTGGAGAATAACGAGCCGGAGCACTGACATCGCCGTATAACCTCCTGGATAGTCTCAATCGAACAACCATCTTTTTGCTAAATGTTTTTCGAACCATTGTGCTGCCATGTTTTTTTGTTTACGGAAAATATTTGGTTTGTATTTTCTTGTATCGAATGACCTTGTTTTGGTTTGCTTCACAGAGCATCGAAAACCCCTCGCTCGTGACAGTGGGAGGATAACGAGCCGGGGCACTGACATCGCCGTATAACCTCCTGGATAGTCTCAATCGAACAACCATCTTTTTGCTAACTGACATCGCAGGTTGGACCTGCACGGTCTCAGGTTGGTTGGTCCTGTCATTGCGTTAGCTGGCTTGCCCGTTCCAAGTTGCGAGTTGGGTCATGTGGCTCGAGCGTAGGCTTGAGTCACGTGACCCCTAGAGTAGGGGGCACCGCGTAAGGCTGGCTTCACATAGCATCGAAAACCCCTCGCTCGTGACAGTTGGAGAATAACGAGCCGGAGCACTGACATCGCCGTATAACCTCCTGGATAGTCTCAATCGAACAACCATCTTTTTGCTAAATGTTTTTCGAACCATTGTGCTGCCATGTTTTTTTGTTTACGGAAAATATTTGGTTTGTATTTTCTTGTATCGAATGACCTTGTTTTGGTTTGCTTCACAGAGCATCGAAAACCCCTCGCTCGTGACAGTGGGAGGATAACGAGCCGGGGCACTGACATCGCCGTATAACCTCCTGGATAGTCTCAATCGAACAACCATCTTTTTGCTAACTGACATCGCAGGTTGGACCTGCACGGTCTCAGGTTGGTTGGTCCTGTCATTGCGTTAGCTGGCTTGCCCGTTCCAAGTTGCGAGTTGGGTCATGTGGCTCGAGCGTAGGCTTGAGTCACGTGACCCCTAGAGTAGGGGGCACCGCGTAAGGCTGGCTTCACATAGCTTCGAAAACCCCTCGCTCGTGACAGTGGGAGGATAACGAGCCGGAGCACTGACATCGCCGTATAACCTCCTGGATAGTCTCAATCGAACAACCATCTTTTTGCTAAATGTTTTTCGAACCATTGTGCTGCCATGTTTTTTTGTTTACGGAAAATATTTGGTTTGTATTTTCTTGTATCGAAGGACCTTGTTTTGGTTTGAAACTTTTATCACGTACTCTCACATGTATTAGGTTTCTAGAAAACTATGGTACATAATTTTTGGAGGTGTTCAAGGGGCCAAACATATTTTTTAGAAACTTTTATCACGTACTCTCACATGTATTAGGTTTCTAGAAAACTATGGTACATAATTTTTGGAGGTGTTCAAGGGGCCAAACATATTTTTTTGTAGACAATGGCCGTACAACGAAATTCATTAATAGTCTGTGGGAAAACCTTTATTTGATGGACCTAAACTTATTTTCATGAAGAGTGTGAGTACAAATGTTACTAAACCTAAGACATAAAGGTACCGATTGCAAAAAGAATCATGTTATTTGGACTTGATATGACTAAGTTATGGGTCATGAGTAAGACCCAAAATCTGTTAACAAATTGACAATTTTGACACATATTTTTTTAAAGACAGTTTATGGTATCAAACCTTGTCCAAATTGCATGAAACTGGTTGGGTTGGAAACTAGACTCGAAGTAGTACATTTTAGACTCAAGAATCATCCATTTCGGCTAAGTATTGACTGAGTTGAGTTATGACCTTGTGAATCCGAGTTATGTAAACTATCAGCTCACTGTCTACTTATAATTGTACTCTTGAGCCATTTTTACACATTTCTTAGGTGTGTAGTGGTTTATCCTTTGATCAATGGTTTACAAACTTGTTTAGCTTTATGTTTACAATAATTTTAGGTCTTTTGTTCCGGATTTTTAACACATTTATATGCTGATTACAATCATAGGTTCATTTGTTTGTAGTTCTTATCTTTCACACGTTTGTTCTTATAGATCTTGGTTTACCCATGTCTTTGGTTAGTTCTTGTTGTTGTAAGTTTTATTACAAAACATAAATTACATAATACACTTAATTTGGATGGGTTTGAATTTCTTTGTGGTATATGTATATATTTATCAAATAAACAATATAGAAAGACTTAATCCATTGAACCATCATACACTTAATTTAGATGGAGTGTAGTGGATAATAAACATGTTGGGTTAACAGTGGAGTCCCCTTCGTTGTTCATGGCTGGAAAGGGAGGGAGATTGGTTTGGTTAGTTTAAATGGGTTAGTTTGGTTAAATGATGTTAACGCTTTATTTTACGGAGTGTAGGTAATTTGATGGCATGATCTTACTAACATGAATTTTTATATGTACTAGATTACACCATCACATGACTCGTTTGTTTGTTTCCGTAACTCATATATACGCATCTATATAAAGATGAAAATTTATACAAAGTCATGAAGTTATGTGTTGTCAAAATTTTAAGTTTTGGGATCTGAGTGTACAATATAAAGTTTATATGTTGGACTATTGGACCATGCTTTGGTTGTATAAAAACTTAGTACCAACGTTCGGGTTGTCGGGCTAACTTGCATATGTGTACTAGTAATTTCTAAAATTACATAACGTATGATAACGGTATGTATGGATTCGCTAGACTTTATATGGCTTAGTTAATGCAGTTTAAGTCAAATAGAAACTCAAAATGTAAACACATTTATGACATGTATGGATATTGACCTGAGAATGGACGGTCGTCACACTTTCACTCTGAGATTGATAAACTATGAGATCGGACATGGTTGTTGAATCGAGTTCAAATGGCATCACCAAGGCATAAGCACCCTCCAAAATGTGTTTATGTTGCTGAATCGAGTTCAAATGGCATCACCAAGGCATAAGCACCCTCCAACATGTGTTTATGTTGCATGTTTGGAGATGGTGAAATTGGGAGGAAAAACAAAGCAATTTGTAAGTTATGATCCTGTGTAGTTGTGTGCTTGTAATAAAGTAAGTTATAAAGGGTGTATATACTTATGGACTGGATTGGTTTTTGTTGTCCAAAGGCTCAAGATTTTTCTGAAAGGTGTTGAAGTTGACCCATTTTAAGTCTCACTTGCAAATTGCAATATTGAATTAGGTTCTCGTGATACAAATAAATATAATCCATTAGGCAAACACTAGCTTAAGACTCGTGTATCACACGGGTAATTGATGAAAAAGTTATACAAAATAATTAAGCAAAATATAAAAAAAACAATAAACTTATCATACATTGTTAAAAGATAGTTGTTATACACAGTAAGGTGTTTAAAACTTTTTAGGATGGTATTTGAGCATACTTTCAACATTGAAAAGGTTTGTATTCATATGTATGCTTGATGTTATAGATTTTTTAAATCAAACATACGTCCGACTAGCATATGTACATTTTGAAGTTTAAATCTTGTTGGTTTTGACTTTTTAAAGGTCTAAATTAGATTTTCGGCTGCCCATAGGTTTTCCGTACCTATACATGAAACCTTTTTTGATTTATTGGAAAAGGGGCGTCGGAGTCAAAGGCTCGTCTCAAGTTAGCTTGCGCAGTTGCTCTTTAAGTTATGCTTTACTTAATGGATTTGGAAGATAAGGTACACTTTGGCGTTTAGAAAGGATCGTGTCCCGCTCTTAAAATGGTGGAGATTTCAAGCTTCATTCTTATAGTTGGGTCGAATCTAGAGCTAAAATATGTAATCCAGAATGGAAGTGGTTGGTGATGGTCTCCTTTATCTTTTATGTCTTGTATTTTATAACTTGTATTCTTGGCTAGGTTTTTGCTAGTTTTTTATTGTATAGTTTATACATTCCTACTGTACTAAAAAATAATAAATGAAGAACAAAAGAAAGATGAAGAAAAGAGGATTGTAAATGAATAGTAAGCTCATAAATATGAACAACGAGGCAAGTTCCTAAATTTCATCCATAGTTTAGGAAATCCGTTAATTATAATGTTTAACTAGATTCATGACCTATTGGTCTACTAATATGATGTTCACATAATAAATATGAGATTGTGAGTTTAAATCCTTGTAAATACCAAGTAACGTGAATCTTTGTTGTTAAGAAGAAAAAAAGCCTAACTCGAATTTCTTGTATATAAATAAAATCAGATTCCATAAAAATATATAAACATCATAAACGAAAAATGTAAAACAACTCCTGTAATACAGGGGAAAAAATATAGTATATATATAAACGAAACCTCCATACATTCTCTCATACCACCAGATTGCTTTATTTGTAAATGAAGGTTTCTCATGCATTTGACCCGAATTCACGGGTATGGGTCTCACCAAACCCAGATAGCCGAACAGGTTATAACATTTCATTAAATTATACGTTAATCTCACAAAATATTTGATATGAAAATCCTATAAAATATAGATATCCTAATAAATAATATTCGATTTAAAAAATATATACTATTATTTATAATTAATAAAACAAATTTATAGTAAATAGAAAAAATAAATTGGTCATGGGTCTCATCAAATCCATAACTTTTAAACATAGTTATAACATCTCATAAATTTGTGAAACATCAAAAAGACCTAAGTATATTATTAAATTCCTTATAATAAATAAACATAAAAATCTAAAGAAATATATAAATATAAGATCGAATAATCTCTATTATATATAAAGCATGAGTTAGGGACCTCTTAAAGTTTAAGAGGTACTTAACTTGTTACTTATTGTACAACATGTTATACATAGATTTAAGAAATTTTAAGGGTAATGTTGTCTCTATAGCACAACATGTACGTTACTTTAGTTTCTTACATAATAGTTTCAATTTTAGTCCTCTACTTTAATAAAATTTTGTTACTTTATAAAATAGTTACACATCTACCCATATTTAAAACAAACTAACTCCACGTCTTTTAAACGTTTCACACATTAATATTTTTTAAGAAAATTATTCTATAAAACGAACATTTTATTCTCTTTAATTTGAGTATATGATATTGCTAGAGTTTATTCATTTAAAAAAATTAACATTTACGTGATTACCAGTTTGTAACGACGATGGGCCAGGTCGGGCGGTTCGAATCATGGGTCAAAATGAACTAGAGTCGGAACATGTCAATACAAAAGCTGGTTAATTTGGTTCGGGCCGGGATGGGTTCAGGTCGAAAGGGGTCATGTCAAAAGGGTATCGGGTCGAAATGGGTTTTGAGTTAAAACGATGTGCGGTCTATATGGGTTCCGGGTCAAAACGGGTTGGTTTGAAAATCGATTTATTTGAAATTGTTGTACATTTTAGGCATCAGTTCCGTGATGACATTGTTTACACGTACCATACCCGATAAACACGTGTCTAACACCACGTAACGAGCATTACCCAACCTTGGTAAGCGCCCAACACCACGTAACACACAAGTCATCAACGTGAGTTACACACATGATGTCGGTTAAGTATGTTTAATGCATGTAACATGCATTCAGGTGCCGGTGATGGGTGTTTAATTGTCAGTTACACACGTACTGGTTTTGCACGTGTTACGCGTCCAATTTCAAGTTACGAACGCACTGTCATTGGGTTTGCGCACGTACTCGGCTACATAGCGCGGGCACCCAACTAATATAAAACAATATAAAAACTAGGTCACGTAAAAAAGTTACCTTTTTTTAGATCAACTTTCGATCTAAGAAAAAAATGAAAAGAACTTTTTTTAATTAATTTATTTGTATTGCTTTAATTTGTTAAAAGTTTGTGAATCTTTTAGTTGGTATTCATTCATCATTAAATATAAAACATGCACACCCCCAATACCAATGACTCACAAAAAAATATATTCTGTTTTCTAATTATAGTAAGATTCATCAACAAAATATATTTCATTTTCGAATCAGTGGTGGACCCGGACTCAAGATAATCGATGTCAAAGTTTATTAACTATACACTAAAAAAATTTTCACAGGGATCGACCGACATCTACATCTTTGGTATAGGTCCGCCACTGTTCCGAGTTAGAATAAAAATGCATTCACACGTCTCTTATTTACTTCAACAATATTACAAAAGTTGTAGCACATCTTTGTATCATTGGCAAAGGTTGACCGAAATTGTGGAAGGTGTAATACCCCGACTTTAAGTGAAATACGCATGAGTGCAATGTGCAGATCAGTCATAAATTATATTAACAAATTAAAATATAAAAGTACCTTTTTTAGATCAAGTTTCGATCTGGGAGAAAAATGAAAAGAAATTTTTTTTAATAATTTTATTTTGTATAGCTTTAATTTGTTGAAAAGTTTGTGAATCTTTTATTTGGTATGTAAGGCCCCGTTCCTGGTGTCTCACATTTGGACGTTGGATTTACTCATCAACATAGTTCTATTTATCAGAGTTAATAAAAACATACCCGGAATATAAAAATTTCATAAACGTTGCATAATAAATTCATAACATGTCTTAAAACATTCACTTTGTCTTTCCAAAATCAAAACATAACTTATAAAACACAGCAGGTCTTCAGATGCCAGGCTTTTATTCTTCTGTCATGTGTCCCGCTCACGCCAGCCGCCGCATCCTACTCACATGCGTGCATACTAAAAGTCAGCTACACTGAGTGAGTTCTAGTTAATCATACATCATACATTACATACACTTACCATCAATCATGAATCCGAAGATACATAGTAATTACTTTACTAATTTACTTTCATACATACATTCATACTTTATTACTTTCATAATTTATGTTTACTGTCCATTCTATCTCAGATATTATTAGGGTCTGATCCCTTTCTTTTCTATCTCAGATATTATTAGGGTCTGATCCCTTTCTTATCTATCTCAGATATTGGTAGGGTCTGATCTCTTTCTTCTCAATCTCAGATATTATTAGGGTCTGATCCCTTACTTCTCCATCTTCGTACATTCTGTCTTTGCATACCCGTAACATACATATACTCTCTTTAATCATTCATACATACTCATATGTTGTACACATATATATATATATCATATAGATTCATCTTTTATATACATACCTCCATTGTCAATACGTGCAATATCCGAAGATCGTTCACGTACCGACAAGCTTTCGTTCACTGTCACACCCCGGCTTAGGGCTAGGCGTGACCAATAGTTGGTACCTGTTTTGTAAATACATCAGAGTTGCGGGTTATTTTAGTAGAAGACTTTGGTTGAATAAAATATTAATTTATTTGAAAACTTCTCGGATAATAAATACCCGGTGTTTTATTTATAAATCTTATTGAAATACCGTTTGCAATATTTTAATAAAAACTGAGCCATCATTACCTTGCGAGCATCTAACTCCATGAATGTCTTGCTACCTGTACTAATCTGTATTCCCTGAAATGTGGGGAAAAATACGTCAGCTATATGCTGGTGAACACGTATGACTCGATAAAACATTTGATTGATGTAACATCCCGAAATTTCCAAAATGATATTAATTATATTACTTAATAATAGAGGGAAAGTTTACTCGGGTTATCGGGAAATAAATAAATAGAGTAGGAGTTGGTATGGGTCGGGCTAGTGTTGGGTAATGGATATGGGTTATGGACTTGGATTAATGGAGATGGGTTAAATGAGAATGGACCTTAGGTCCATGGATTTAAGGGATATAAATATCCCCTAAACCCTAAACTATCACTCATTTCATCCTATCCTCTAACACTCCAAAACACACACACACCACACACCAACACCGCCGCCGGCCGAGGGAAGAACCGAGCCAGATCCGAGAGAGAGTGAGGGTTAGTTGTGATTAAACAAGTAAACGAGATCCAAACAAGCTCAAAAAGGTATGATTCTTGATCTTTGAAGTTTAAAGATCCAAGCTTTATAGTGTATAAACGACCGGAAACGGTCGGGGAACGTAGTGGGTGATGTTAAACCATAACAAGGGTGTTAAAATCGCCAAGATGATTGATGAAAACCAAAACAGCGGCTGATCTGGGTAACTTCGCCTGCAACTGGGCAACTTCGCCTTCAAAGCGATAACTTCGCCTTCAAAGCGATAACTTCGCCTTCAAAGCGATAACTTCGCCTGAGGCCAAGTTCGCCTAATTGATAACTTCGCTTACGGCCAAGTTCGCCTAACTGGTAACTTCGCCTGAGGCCAAGTTCGCCTAAGGTTTAACTTCGCCTAAAGCCAAGTTCGCCTGATGACAACTTCGCCTAAAGCCAAGTTCGCCTAAGGTTTAACATCGCCTAAAGCTAAGTTCGCCTAAGGTTTAACTTCGCCTAAAACCGAGTTCGATTAGAAAATAAAATTAAAAGCGATAAGTAAAAGTAAGCTAATACTAGGCCACCAGATTAGATCAGGCGAGTATTGATACGTGTAACTTATACAGTCAGCCGAGCTCAGTTAAAGAAGGGATTTACAGCTATCGGAGGAAGAAGCAGAGTTCAGGTGAGTTTCTAGCCCCATTCCTTGTTATGTTTTCGGGGCTGTGTGCATACTCGATGTGTTGTTAATACATTTATCCTAAGTGATAAGTGTATGCCATATGTGATATATGGGATAGATATGAATGATTGCTTGTCGGTACGCGAACGATCTTCGGATATTGCTCGTACTGTCAGGTTAAAAATAAAGGTACGAATATTATATATCGAAAATGTATGAATATTTCAAATGAATACTTGTCGGGGCGTGAACGATCTTCGAATATTGCACGTATCGACAAGGGGTATGGTTGTTAAATGAATGATGTAAAGAACGCCTAGAGTGTTCTTATGTTATAATGTAATTATTGTATATGTGAAGTATGTGTATATAGGTACACGAATGGCATGTGAGTTCTACGTTCGACATAGTAAGTTAGGATGGCAAATCCCTCTAGCTTCTGTCGGACATAGACTCGGCTGGTGATGGCGTAGTTAAGGACTGCGAGCCTTATACGTGATGTAGATGATAGATGTAAACGTAGATAAGGACTGCGGACCTTATACGTAACGTAGATAAGGACTGCGGACCTTATACGTAATGTAGATAGGCGTCAGCACAGGAAAGGACTGTGGACCTTACACGTGCTATATTTCAGCATAGGAAAGGACTGTGAACCTTATACGTGCTGTATTTGTAGCATAGGGGAGGACTGCGGACCTCGTACGTGCTATGAATTAGGTTGCAACATAGGGAAGGACTGTGGACCTTGTACGTGTTGTGGATGTATTTCAGCATAGGAAAGGACTGTGAACCTTATACGTGCTGTATTTATAGCATAGGGGAGGACTGCGGACCTCGAACGTGCTATGAATTAGGTTGCAACATAGGGAAGGACTGTGGACCTTGTACGTGTTGTGGATGTATTTCAGCATAGGAAAGGACTGTGAACCTTATACGTGCTGTATTTGTAGCATAGGGGAGGACTGCGGACCTCGTACGTGCTATGAATTAGGTTGCAACATAGGGAAGGGCTGTGGACCTTTTACGTGTTGTGGATGTATTATGGTATATGGAAGGACCGCGGACCTTGTACGTACCATAAATGGTGAACATAGGTAAGGACTGCGGACCTTTTACGTGTTCACGACCTTGAGTACAAGTATAGACGGTGGACTATGAACGTACTCTCGGTAGACTGAGGTTAGTGATTGTAGATATGTATGTATGTATGGTAGCAAGTATGTACGTAGAACAGAAGGGTAACTAGTGAAGTATGGATATGTATCTACGGATATGTATGTATGTGTATGTATTGTATGGCGTTCGATTAACTAGAACTCACTTAGCGTAGCTGACTTTTAGTATGCACGCAGGTGAACTGATTATAGAGTCAGCATGAGGATAGCACATGGCATGGATTGAACGGCTGGCATCTGAAGAAAAAAAGAAAAGATGTTTTAAACATAAAGTTTTGTGTTATGGTATCAAAGAAAAGATTTAATGTTTTGTAACAAATGATTGATGTTTTATATTCCGCGAAAAGTTTTAATGAACTCTGATTTGTAAGAACTGTGTTTATGAGTAAATCCGACGCTAAAGTAAGGCTACCGTGTTCGGGGCCTTACAAGTTGGTATCAGAGCAAAGTTCGAGAGATTTAAGCATCCTACATGCTTAGACTCGAACATAGAATGGGATTTAAGTAAGAAAGGAAAGAAGATGCCAGTTCAAGAATGCCATGTGTCGCTCAAGCAAGATCAGTAAAGGTAAAGTGTATGATTAAATGATATATGTTAATGAGAAAGAAAAGATATGTGAACGACAGGGATAGGAATAATTGATTGTTTGATTTGACTAATTGCTTAAGTAGAACCAGCACAAAGAGACTCATAAAGGGAAGTGTATAGGACACGGAAAGCAACGTGATCAGCTAGTCACAGCTGGCCACTGTTATTACCTGTTAGCTTTGCTATCCTTGTACTAAAAAGTTCCTTGAGTGATGATGTTTGTGTTTTCCCTTTTAGAATACTAATGGCTGGAGCTGGAGAAATTGTTGGAACTGGGGGTCGCACTGGACGTCGTGGCAGGCCTCGTCCTGTCCGGCAACCCTCGGTAGAAGAAGCTTCCAACACCGGAGACGAAGGTGGCGCAGCTGGAGGAAACTCGAGCAACAACGAAGAGGTTCAACTTAGCCCTGCAGTTCAAGCAGCCATCGTTCAAGCTGTAGTTGCTGCTGTGAAGAACCTGAATCCCGAAAGATCTGCTGGAAGCCGTGAACGAACTGCTGAAGGGGCAGGTGGTGATGGTAGGAAGGATGGGGAAGGAGAAAGAGAGGCCTCGAGTGAGGATAAGTCTGTGAAGGTCGATGACAGGAAAAGAGGCCAAGATGGGTGCAACTATAAGTCCTTCAAAGGATGCGACCCGCCAAAGCTGACTGGTTTGGGGGACGCAATCGCTACTCTCCAATGGATAACCACTATGGACAAGGTTATCCGCATTAGCGAATGCCGTCCCGACCAAGCTGTGGGTTATGCTACTCAGTCATTTGAGGAAGAAGCTATGTATTGGTGGGAAAGTGTGGAGCAGAGAAAGACTAAAAATGAAATCCAGGCGTTGAGATGGGACGATCTGAAAGATTTGGTGATGAAGAAGTTTTGTGCAGATGCCGAGGTTGAAAGGACGAAGATGAAGTTCCTGAATTTAAAGGCCGGTATGATGACGCATCGTGAGTATACTACTGAATTCAACCGACTATCTAGGTTGGTGCCTGATAAGGTTGACACTGAGGTCCAGAGAATCAAATGTTATGTGAGGGGATTGCCACAAAAAGTCCGCATGTTAGTCAGGGCAAATAAACCTGCTACTTTTGACTCTGCTGTTGAACTTGCAGAAGTGGTTTATGCTGACTTGGCTGAGGACGATGTGGTGGTGGGGGAAAGGAAGGAGAAGAAATGGGCTACCTCTGCTAAGCGGTCTGGCGAGATGGTGACAACAACTGATGAGAGGAAGGCCAAGGTTGGGAACAAGGATGCATGTAAGACGTGTGGGCGAGTGCACCTGGGAGAATGCAGGACTGGGACAGACAGGTGCTATCGGTGTGGAAAGAGTGGGCATTACTCTCGAGAATGCCCTGATCGTCCAAAGTGCTTCAAATGCGAAAAAGCTGACCACATGGCTAGGGATTGCAAGGAATCAGGGGCGGGAGGTGCGAAAGGATAAAGACTTGGGGAAACTGCAGAGAGGAACGCTTGATGAAGGAATAATTGCTCATGCAATGGTTTTATTAAGTTACTTTTTCTTAAGGACTTGTTTTGTGTTAAGGTTTAAAACTTATGCTTATCAGTGACGTGTAATATATTGAGTTTGGTTATGAATGATTATTATGTTATGATGATAGGTTGTTTTAGACAATAGTGTTAAAAGTACTAATCGAAGCCCTTGGAAGGATGAGGAGTCTTGGTACATCGAGGGTCTCATGGACAAGCTACCTTAAATAGCTAAAACACATGACAACCATTCGATGGCTGCAAAGTCGGGAGTAAGAAAGATAACTCAGAAAGCGAAGGCGATTCAATAAAGTGTGTAAATATAAGAAGTTTTCCTTTTATAGGGAATAAGTTTGGTTTCGGGGACGAAACCTCTTTAAGGAGGGAAGACTTGTAACATCCCGAAATTTCCAAAATGATATTAATTATATTACTTAATAATAGAGGGAAAGTTTACTCGGGTTATCGGGAAATAAATAAATAGAGTAGGAGTTGGTATGGGTCGGGCTAGTATTGGGTAATGGATATGGGTTATGGACTTGGATTAATGGAGATGGGTTAAATGAGAATGGGCCTTAGGTCCATGGGATTTAAAGGATATAAATATCCCCTAAACCCTAAACTATCACTCATTTCATCCTATCCTCTAACACTCCAAAACACACACACCACACACCAACACCGCCGCCGGCCGAGGGAAGAACCGAGCCAGATCCGAGAGAGAGTGAGGGTTAGTTGTGATTAAACAAGTAAACGAGATCCAAACAAGCTCAAAAAGGTATGATTCTTGATCTTTGAAGTTTAAAGATCCAAGCTTTATAGTGTATAAACGACCGGAAACGGTCGGGGAACGTAGTGGGTGATGTTAAACCATAACAAGGGTGTTAAAATCGCCAAGATGATTGATGAAAACCAAAACAGCGGCTGATCTGGGTAACTTCGCCTGCAACTGGGCAACTTCGCCTTCAAAGCGATAACTTCGCCTTCAAAGCGATAACTTCGCCTTCAAAGCGATAACTTCACCTGAGGCCAAGTTCGCCTAATTGATAACTTCGCTTACGGCCAAGTTCGCCTAACTGGTAACTTCGCCTGAGGCCAAGTTCGCCTAAGGTTTAACTTCGCCTAAAGCCAAGTTCGCCTGATGACAACTTCGCCTAAAGCCAAGTTCGCCTAAGGTTTAACATCACCTAAAGCTAAGTTCGCCTAAGGTTTAACATCGCCTAAAACCGAGTTTGATTAGAAAATAAAATTAAAAGCGATAAGTAAAAGTAAGCTAATACTAGGCCACCAGATTAGATCAGGCGAGTATTGATACGTGTAACTTATACAGTCAGCCGAGCTCAGTTAAAGAAGGGATTTACAGCTATCAGAGGAAGAAGCAGAGTTCAGGTGAGTTTCTAGCCCCATTCCTTGTTATGTTTTCGGGGCTGTGTGCATACTCGATGTGTTGTTAATACATTTATCCTAAGTGATAAGTGGATGCCATATGTGATATGTGGGATAGATATGAATGATTGCTTGTCGGTACGCGAACGATCTTCGGATATTGGGCGTACTGTCAGGTTAAAAATAAAGGTACGAATATTATATATCGAAGATGTATGAATATTTCAAATGAATACTTGTCGGGGCGTGAACGATCTTCGAATATTGCACGTATCGACAAGGGGTATGGTTGTTAAATGAATGATGTAAAGAACGCCTAGAGTGTTCTTATGTTATAATGTAATTATTGTATATGTGAAGTATGTGTATATAGGTACACGAATGGCATGTGAGTTCTACGTTCGACATAGTAAGTTAGGATGGCAAATCCCTCTAGCTTCTGTGTGACATAGACTCGGCTGGTGATGGTGTAGTTAAGGACTGCGAGCCTTATACGTGATGTAGATGATAGATGTAAACGTAGATAAGGACTGCGGACCTTATACGTAACGTAGATAAGGACTGCGGACCTTATACATAATGTAGATAGGCGTCAGCACAGGAAAGGACTGTGGACCTTACACGTGCTATATTTCAGCATAGGAAAGGACTGTGAACCTTATACGTGCTGTATTTGTAGCATAGGGGAGGACTGCGGACCTCGTACGTGCTATGAATTAGGTTGCAACATAGGGAAGGACTGTGGACCTTGTACGTGTTGTGGATGTATTTCAGCATAGGAAAGGACTGTGAACCTTATACGTGCTGTATTTGTAGCATAGGGGAGGACTGCGGACCTCGTACGTGCTATGAATTAGGTTTCAACATAGGAAAGGACTGTGGACCTTGTACGTGTTGTGGATGTATTTCAGCATAGGAAAGGACTGTGAACCTTATACGTGCTGTATTTGTAGCATAGGGGAGGACTGCGGACCTCGTACGTGCTATGAATTAGGTTGCAACATAGGGAAGGACTGTGGACCTTGTACGTGTTGTGGATGTATTATGGTATAGGGAAGGACCGCGGACCTTGTACGTACCATAAATGGTGAACATAGGTAAGGACTGCGGACCTTTTACGTGTTCACGACCTTGAGTACAGGTATAGACGGTGGACTATGAACGTACTCTCGGTAGACTGAGGTTAGTGATTGTAGATATGTATGTATGTATGGTAGCAAGTATGTACGTAGAACAGAAGGGTAACTAGTGAAGTATGGATATGTATCTACGGATATGTATGTATGTGTATGTATTGTATGGCGTTCGATTAACTAGAACTCACTCAGCGTAGCTGACTTTTAGTATGCACGCAGGTGAGCTGATTATAGAGTCAGCATGAGGATGGCACATGGCATGGATTGAACGGCTGGCTTCTGAAGAAAAAAAGAAAAGATGTTTTAAACATAAAGTTTTGTGTTATGGTATCAAAGAAAAGATTTAATGTTTTATAACAAATGATTGATGTTTTATATTCCGCGAAAAGTTTTAATGAACTCTGATTTGTAAGAACTGTGTTTATGAGTAAATCCGACGCTAAAGTAAGGCTACCGGGTTCGGGGCCTTACAATTGACATCACAATACAAACGTAGCTTTTTTGACAATCTCAGTGGAAGCATTTCTACTTCCGGTATGTGTACCACTGCCCTACACACACAACGGTATTCCCCGAGCCAAACGGCCCTGATCTGAGAACTGGTCGTGACCGTTTAAGCCCGTGGCTTCATTGCCTTTGATTGATTGATTGATTGGGCTTTAACAGTTATGTTTGGATCCAGACACATGCGTATTCGGTCTGAGTTGATATTATTCTCTACTTTGTATTATAATATTTTAGAGATTACTCGATCTCATGTAGACATTGATTGACTCGTTAAGACAAACACCCGTTCGTCTCATTGAGTATGAATATGTTTTGACTGATTAAAAAGGTTTGAACGTATTCACCTGTGATTGTCTGTTCTGAATGTTAAGGTGATTTCGTTTGAAACCTTGACTGTGAATGAATGATTGATTGACTGACTGATTGAATGATTGACCTATAATAAAATAGGTATATAAATATCCGGATCGTCTCTTGATCCGGCTATAGACCTTTAGTCTGGTTTAAATAGCTTTAAACCTTGATTGATCATTTGTTTGAATAAAATATTTAGACCCGTAGTCTTTTTGTTTATTTACCAAATCATATGATGAGTTTCTTCTTCATGAAGAAACATCTATAATCTGTTTCTTCTTCAAGAAGAAACATTCATTGACTGCTATGCATGTAAAATCTTATGTTTCTTACACATGAAGAAACAATGTTTTAACTATATTCTTTTGTATACGAATGCTATGTTTCTTAATCGTGAAGAAACTATATTTCCTTATGAATGTAAAACTGATGTTTCTTAGTTGTAAAGAAACACTATTATAATCCTTTGTATGTTTAAAGCTTATGTAAACATAATTTTGATCAAGGTTTGGGCTATATCCCTGACTGTGGTCTAAGCCATAATATAATAATAAAATAATGACTTAGGCAGAACCCCTACCTCATACGGCTATTAGAAGTTTTGCTAACTAAGATTGATTGAGCAGCACTTCTACTCTCTATCGCATTCTAGGGCTTTAAACTGTCAGAGCTTTAGAGCTTGTATGCACTACGATGCTTGGCACGCAAAACGAGGCGACATAAAGTGGTCGTCGTGTTGTGCACTTACTTCGAGATAGGTTGTCGGGTTATTTTCGGGTGGCACGCTCTTTGAGGTATTGTCGGTGTATGGCACAGATTACGAGGTAACAATTTTCGGGTCGGGGCACAGAAATCGAGGTAGTGAGAGAGTATTTCTAGAGAGAGAATCTAGAGAGAGAAAGTTTTGTGTGAGAAATGAATGTGCCATGCACCCCTCTTTAATAGCTGATTTTGGGTCCCATCGCGATACGCGATGGGTCCCCTTTTCAACACCGTCGCGTATCGCGACGGGTAGATTTCTGTCACGTGTCACCAGAGTGTGACACGTGTCCCTGAGTCATCACGGCCCATCGCGGTACGCGATGGCCGTCTCCTTGGACTCATCGCGTAGCGCGATGGGTCCCTGTATACCATTTTTCATTTTCAGTCCCTTGTCTTTGATAGCTTGTCATTTCTAGGCCTAACTCCCATTGTCCAAAAATACTAAGGCGGCTCTCGGCGATGCGAAGTGCAAAGTGCGCCATCAAAGTGCCACATTGCGCCCAATGCCCTTCGCTCGAGCCCGTGCGCGTGCGCGTCGGGTGCTTCGCACCCTCCGCTAGGACCACTGGGTGCATGCTAGGCATTTAAGAGTATTATTATGGAAAATCTCTTCCTTATAAAGAGCTTTCATTTCTTTACCACTTTCCATGTGGGATGAGTTTTAATTTCCTTATTTATACCCATGTGGAATGCTTCCACTTTCTTACATCTTTCAATGTGGGATGGAATTTACTTATTCCATATCCTTAACATAAGATGGGATATTTTAATTTCCTTATAGAATGGTTTTCTTTATTTTGAATTTTCCCAACACTTATTTTAGGGAATAATTTTGATCCTCCAACTTTACTTAGTTGTTAAATTTGGATCGAAATTTGGGGGATGTTACATCCTCCCTACCTTGAAATGAATCTCGTCCTCGAGATTCGTTTGTGAATGATTTCTTACTCGTTTGCTTTACTAGCAAATTCTTTCTAATCTGTTTATCGAGTTTTACTCGAACTATTTGAATGGTTAAAATTCCTGATTTGTCGTTAACTTACATCTTTGAATAATGTATTCAGTCAATAGTTCAGAATGTCATAAGAAATTGTAAATTGCTAAGCACAGTGGCCAGTTGTGTTTAACTATTTACCTTACCTTGTATATTCTAAACATTCACTGATGTTAACTCGGTTGTATCTTGAATTCAGTCTACCGAATCCTTTATTCATCTTGATAACTTTCAAGATATTCATTCTTGAATAATGATATCCTTTACTTATGATCTTGACGGATTCCTTCCGTTTATTTCTAATGATTATACCCTTGAACTTTATAAGGTTTGCTAACTGATTCTACTTTGAGAAGACATACTTTTATGTCTAATTAAATTAATTATTCTCTTTATTTCATCTTTCTATAAATGATGATCATTAAATAACATAGTTGTTATATTTCGAGAACTTTTGAATTTTAACTATCTCTTTTCTTAATAGTATTCTTTATCACGATCTGTATGCTAAGGGATTTAACTTACCCTGTTATTGCTACAAAACTTTTCGTTTAAACAAAAGTAGTTTATAAGAGTTAACTAACTCTTTCTTATGTCTTTGAGTCTCGGACTACTGTTGTTTGTTTCTATTCTTGATTGCCAAATGCTTCTTGTGTTTTCTTTATTGTTGTTGATCCTTTAATTGCGTCTTTGAACATTCTCTTTAAAATGCCCTTTTTCTCCAAAGATGAAACATGCAACTGCTTTCCTTCTACAGTCGTATTCATAATGACCGGTTTTGTCATAGAATGCACACATGACTGATGTATTGTTCTTGTTCTGTTTTCGACACTTTCCATCATGTCGTTTATCACAGTTCTGACAGATTGGTCTTTTGAATTTAAATGGTTTCTCCTTGTTGATGTTATTTTCTTGTTTGTTTGTTGCCTTTTCCTTCTTTCATACACTATTTTTCTCTTTAACCTCCGTATTTCTTACCATACTATAGATCAAATATCTGGCCAATTTCCATGGCCGAGGAGGTAGTTTGTGGCATATACATTTTCACTATATCTACTAAATAATTTTGTTGTATTCTGAGTTGTCTAGTCGTGGAGTTGACTGATAATATTCAAGAAACTTGGTATTATAATCCATGAGATTTGTAGCATCCATCTTATGGTTTAGAGACTTGGTTTGAATATGATTGTCTTCATGTATGGGAAAAACTTCTATAATACGAGTTCTTTAAATACTTCCCATATTATTTGATACAAGGTTTCTCTGTCCTTTCTCATAGTTAGAATGTTCCATTATTCTATAGTTTCACCTTTGAGTTTCAAAGATGTGTACTAAGTTCTTTGAATCTTAGTACATTGACTAATGATAACGATAGACTCGATCTCTTCAAGTCGGCTCTCAAGCGGCTCGCGGCGATGCGAGTGTGCGAAGTGCAAAGTGTGCCATCAAAGCGCCACATTGCGCCCATCCCCCTTCGCCCGAGCCCGTGCGTGTGCGCGTCGGGTGCTTCGCACCCTCCGCTAGGACCACTGGGTGCATGCTAGGCATATAAGAGTATTATTATGGAAAATCTCTTCCTTATAAAGAGCTTTCATTTCTTTACCACTTTCCATGTGGGATGGGTTTTAATTTCCTTATTTATACCCATGTGGAATGCTTCCACTTTCTTACATCTTTCAATGTGGGATGGAATTTCCTTATTCCATATCCTTAACATAAGATGGGATATTTTAATTTCCTTATAGAATGGTTTTCTTTATTTTGAATTTTCCCAGCACTTATTTTAGGGAATAATTTTGATCCTCCAACTTTACTTAGTTGTCAAATTTGAATCGAAATTTTGGGGATGTTACATTCACAATCATGGCATAATATCTATCACATAAATCATACATGGCATACACTTATCACTTAGGATAAATATATTAACAATCACATCGAGTATGCACACAACCCCGAAAACATAACAAGGACATAGGGCTAAAAACTCACCTGGATCCTGTTGCGCTCGCCGTTTATCGTAATTCCTTTCTTTAACTGGGCTAGGCTAACTTTATATGGTTATTAGGTCACGACTAGCTTGTTATGAAGTACCGATCTTGTATCTAGCTTGTATCCCAAAGATCTATCAATAAAAGGTTTGATTTTTTATCTCAGTTTTCCTTGTTCTAGCTTGCGGCCGAAATGGAAGGGTTGGGTGTGTGTTATGGAGGTGTAGGGAGAATAAGATGGATAAGATGGATGAAAATGGAAAGATTTAGGGTTTAAAGGGTATTTATACTCCCTTAAGCCATGGACCTATGGCCATCTTTCCTTTCTAGTCCATGATTAATCCCTCTAATCTAGCCTACTTATCTATCCATCTTGATTATTTTATTATTTACCCATCAATTCACGTTAACTTTTCCATTATAAGAAATAATATGTAAAATTTTTTATTATTTGAAAATTCGGGATGTTACATGCTATTCATCATGTAATATAAAACATGCACACCCCATTACTATTGAGTCACAAAACTAAATATACTCTGTTTTCTAATTATAGTAAGATTTATCATGATATATTCCATTTTTAAAATGGTAACAGGCCTAGAAATTTTTTTTACAGAGGTTGAAAGAGGGTCGGTGCCAAATTATAAATAGATCGATCGAAATTTTGACATAAATACCTTTAAAAAAATCACATGGATCGGCCGACATATACACCTTTGGTGTAGGTCCGCCACTGTTTCGAGTTACAATAAATTCATTCATACGTCTCTGTCTCTTATTACCTCAATAGTATTATAAAAGTTGTAGCACATATTTGTATCATTGGCGAAGGTTGAACGAAAACGTGGAAGGAACAACTCATCTACCTATACTAATTAAAAAAATAATGATGATGTGTCATAACCACATTCAATCCTAACTTTAATTTTAATCCTATTTTCTAATCTCAACTATTCTTAATCCATGCTATTCATGTGTCATGAGTTCAATTGGTATAACTATTAGTTGTAACCCATATGAAAAAAGTATTTAATGTCATTTAATACCGTTTCATTTAAGTTTACCAACTTTTTCTATCATATTACATGTTTTAATTAAAGTATTCATAGGTCCAATTGGTATGTCACACTAACTTTTACTGTCCATCCGATTACATCTAATTTTACTATTAAATATATAAAGTTTGACATGATTTAAAAAAACATATAAACCATTGAATATCTATAATAAGTTTAAAATCATACAGTGAATTATTAAATTAGTTAAGTAATAATTTATGAACTATTTTCGTATAATAATTGGTGACCTATATTTATAATAGATATTTGATTAAAGCATTCACATCCCATCCCCTAAATTTATGTGAGGAGAGTATGTAAATTATAGGGTGAGATTTTGAGTGGTTGTGAGTGTAAATTATAGGGTGGAGAGAAAAATGTAGTGATTTTTTTTTAAATTTGGGGAAACATTTGGGAAACATTGTTTGCCCCTCTTTATTTTTTAATATTTGTTGGATTGGTTGTGAGTAGAGGAGAGAGAAACTGTAATGATAAAGATATAAAAATATTATTTAATTAAACATGAGAGAAAAATGTAGCGTTTTTTAGTGTAATTATAGAGATAAAGATGAGAAATGGGATGAGAATGCTCTTATGTGTGTACTTCAAATTCTGTTGAATAAATACAATATTTATAATTATAATCTTACAATTTGTAAAACACTATTTAACTTATATTTATATTGATCAAATAAAACATCTTTAATATATTTAGGTAATCACTGATATTTTATTTTATGGCATGTAAAGTCCTAGACATAACGATCCTAACTAAAGTTTAGAAAAATTATATGATTATGTTTTGGCATACTCATGCACTACAAAACTAGTTGTGTGAGGAGACATCTGAGTCTCCATTAAGCTGCACCCCTGCTTTGTATTGCATTCACACAATTTAAGGTTATCATAATAAAATTTAAATTATTAACAATTGTACTTCCCTTGACACAAGGGCAAGCCTATTAATTGGTTAACGTTCTTTCAACAAGGAAAGGACATGTATGCGACATGTGATGTCCTAAAAATAGCAATCCTAATTAACCAATGTGTAGAAAAATGATATGTTTTTGTTTTGGCATAATCATGCACTACAAAACTAGTCGTGCCAAATGTCGTATAAGCTCATATATATGTTTGTTTATGTATTTATTTTTTTACAATCCCGTCACGAATCTCGGGCTCTAATTCTAATTTAATTACATGAGTTAAGATAATATACGTTCCAATAGAAGTCTTAAAACATAATTTGTTGCCATAGATGTAAAGTTCATATTACATTTTTACTCATTGGTAATTTTGAGTATTTGTAATTTGTAAAATCTCCATTTAACAAACTTTATATGTTTTTAATTTTGAAATAATATTTATGTCTTGTATTAACATATGCTTTTTGAGGACGAGTTTCCGGTCAATTTTAACTTTTAATAAAACTCTTCTATTTTTACGATGGATGAATAAAAAAATTAAAAGTCAGGATATTACATGTACGACAATTTGTTACCTATTATCACAAGATATAACTTATAAACTCATTATTTTACAGTATTTATAAACTTTAAAATACATGCAGGTTTGTAAAACAGTTCGGGTTGTTAGACGAACACCACCTGGTCCACCCCAATTGTAACATTTCGGATTTTTCGTGTTTATATTCGTTTATGTTTACCCGACTTGGGTATGTAATTCAAATCTTTCGTATTCATAAAAACTAGCGTTCATTAGTATTTAACTTGGTTTAACTTATCTTATAACTTCATAACTTTTAAACTCGTCAAACAATTATTAAAAACCCTTAAAATTGCTTATTTTGGTTAAAAAACACATTTTATAGAAATACAGGGACTAAAAATAATAAATTGGAAAATCTGATGAGAACTCACCCGTCACGTAGCGAGACAGAGCTGCCATATGTTGGTCGGGTAACACGGCCAACTGTCTGGTCAGTTAATACTTTTTCATTTCGTTTTAATGCCAAATATTCCTATTTTCGACCCAATTAATGAGAATTAAGCTACAAGAAAAGTCATTTGATCTTGTTACATTTCCAAGTTCATTCCTTTGAGATTATAAACGAATTTGTTAGTTACAACACTCGATTTTGTCGTTAATTACTTTTTTCGTTCTTAAACGAGTTCGTTAACCAAATAAACAAATTTTGATCGTTATTATTTAATAAACTTATCATAAAACCCTAAAACATTTCTATAAAGTCAGCCACCATCTCTAATTTTCGTGGTGTTTTTCTTCAAGAATTTTTTATTCTTTGGTTTGACTTCGGTGCTTCAAGAGCATGTTTGAGATTGTGTTTGAAAAATGCTTATTGGCTTATTGGTGTTTTCAAAAAGCCAATAAGTTAAAATGTGTTTGGCAATCAAAAAAAATATTTTTTATTTTAGTTTTTTTGAAAAAGTTAAAAAACAGTTTCCAAAAGCCCAAAGTTCTGGCTTTTTGAAAAAGCCAATAAACATTATTCAAACTCGATGCCAAACATGTTTCAAGACTCTTTGTCTCGTATTTTCTCATCGTTCCGTTATCTTTTTGGGTAAGTTTTCTTCTGATAAAACATCTATTTTTATCTAACTAACAAAATCCATCAATCAATTTTACTGACTTATGGAGTTTTGTTAGTCAATTTGATTCTTTTGTTTAATCAATTACTATTGCTTCTGGTCAAAACTAGCTTTCGGTCCAGAATTATGTTTGTCTTGACATTTTGAGTGTACTGACCAGAACCCGACTACAGATTCAAAGTTCGGACTCTGAACAGTACCAAAACATTAATATTTCATATCTTGAGTTTTATACATCTGTTTGACCTGATTCCAACGACTTGTTCTCGTTTTTAATTCTAGTTTATTATCTCAAAGTTGAATTTTATTTTGTGTCGGATCATTCAGCACGTTAAATTCCTCGTTTAATCTTATTTTATTATTATTATCTCGCCTAATCAATAAGGTGAGTAATCGCTCCCCTTATTTTACTGTTTTAAAACAATTTTGGAGACTTTACTTGTACTTGTTAATATATTCATATCACATATTATTCACAACTAGCAAATTGTGATTATTATCTGTTGAACGATTAAATGCGTATTTGGTATTTGCTAATTGATTTACTTTATCGCATTTGGAGAGGTCCATCATAATCACATATAAAGTATGATCATACGCCGTCTTAGTAGCCATAGCCCGGTTCTCTAGGTAATGGCAAATCGACACAATTTATTTGCTCATTGTTTAATTGTTAATACTTACAATATTGGTTTGCTTATTTATTTTAGGGATATTGATTTTAAATACTCCCAAGTTTGACTCATCGGCAGACAGCACTCCTAACTTACGAAATGTTCCCCAACACTCCAAACTTTTAACATATTTTCTTCAAGCACTCCCGGAGAAACGAGACACTAACTTCGTTAGTGTTTGGGGTAAAAAAATGTCATTTTTCAAAGTTCAAAGGATAAAACCAAAATTTCATTTATTATATATTCCACATCACTCTCCACCCAACCACCACCCCTCGTTCCTACCGAAAACCACCAACCACCACAGCTGCCATTATCACCACCACTGGAATTATACCGCCGGAACTCTGAAACATAATAAGCCTTCAACAAATCTACCTCGGGTGTTACAACACCTACATCGGCGGTATTCCACCGAAAATCGGTAACTAATCTAACCTCTGCCGCTTCGATGCTGCTAACTGTGGCCTCACCGATGAAGTGCCTCCTGAAATCGAAAAAATTTAAAACCATGATAACTTATTGACACGTGAGATACCAGACTCGTTCCAGAACCTCAAGAACCTCACTTTACTGAACCTATTCCGTAACAAGCTTCACGGATTAATACCGTATTTCATCGGTGATATACCGAAGCTAGATGTGCTGCAACTATGGAAAATAACTTACACCGGCAGCATTCCGCAAACTCTAGGCAAAAACGAAAAATTGCATTTCCTCGATCTGTCTTCAAACAAGCTCACCGGCTCACTTCCACCTAATGTCTTCCCTTAACCCACTATATTACCTTGAACTTTGACGGTGATGGTTGGTGCTGTTAGTGGCGGTGGAGGTTGGTGGTTATCGGCAGGGAACATGGGTGGTAGTTGGGTGGGAGAGAGATGATTAAATATATAATAAATGAAATTTTGATTTTATTCCTTGAACTTTGAAAAATGACATTTTTCATCCAAAACATTAACGAAATTAGTGTCTCGTTACTCCGGGAGTGCTAGAAGAAAATACGTTAAAAGTTGGGAGTGTTGGGGAGCATTTCGTAAGTTTGGAGTGCAATCTGCCAATGGATCAAAGTTCGGAAGTATTTAAAACCAATATCCCTTTATTTTATATTATATTATCACAACAAAATATGGTGATTACTTACTCAACATTGTGTTAACAAATAGTTATTCTATTTTGTACGTATATTGTAGGTTATCATATGGTTTGAAGTGAAGATTAACATGATTTAAAATTCCATAATTATTTAACACGATACAAAATTCTGACAATTATTTGGCATGATATAAGATTCCACCAATTATTTGTCACCTTACAACATTTCAACACTGATTAAATGACACTGCACAAGACTATAATGAAACTAGTATATATAGGACTATAAGTTTTTTCATTTTATTCTAGATTCCTCCAATCCATTTTATCACTCATGTTATCAATTTTTAATCAAAAATTAGTTAGTAATGTCGACTTTTGATGAAAACTATCCAAAATTAGGCGGTGCCTCTTCTAGCAACATATTGACGTTTTTCACTTATTAGGTATTACATTTTGTCATTATGTTTTATTATTTAACCATATTTTCTTTAAATCGTTCGTGTCTCTCGAGGTCTTGATGAATTGGGAAAAACCAGAGGTCGTTAGACTGGTATTGTCATACGCACCCAACGATTAAAGAAAAATGTGCAAGTCATGTGGTCAGTTTTTTCGTAAGGGTGATCGTGGCGGCAAATATAAGGGTACATCAACATTCGATAAAGAAAAAGCTAGTTATCCATTTCAGTTAGTAGGTAAATAATTCAAACAGTATGATGGTTGGACGTTTCAGATGACACATGGTTAACACAACCATCAACTTGGTCAACATTTGAAGGATGGAGGGGCATCCATACACAATGAGATTGACTGATAATAAAAACCGTTATGGTGGAGGAGTTGGCAAAAAAAATAATATGCTGTGTCCTGACATTCTATCATCTTTAAGGACCTAAAAAACAAAAATGCATTGTCACTCAGAATCATGTACAACGCACGTCAAAGGATACGAAAAGAAAACCACCGAGGATCGAGTCCAGTGAAAGCTCTTTTCAAACTTTTGCACGGTAACACTTTTGTTCATGATGAGTTGCGTCTTGACCCTAGAGGGTGCATCTAAATTGGCAATGCTTAGTTAGACTATAACATAACTAAATAAATCACATATAAAAACATATAATCTAAGAGATCATACACTCAAAAAAAAAACTACAAATGACAGTTACAAAACAAAGAGAACATATAAACTAATAATAATCCACATGAGGCTAATCTTTAGTGCTAAGCATAGCCACCACACCACAATTGAATTTTTATTCATTATAGATGGTAGCTTCTGAAGAGGTAGGTCCCAGCAGAGCCCAGTTGGACCCGCAAGACTCACCTAAAACAGGGACGTCTGCGCAATGACCAACTGCTCCAGCAGGACCCACCATGCTCAAAGAACCTTACGCGCAGTACGCCAGCTGTACCCGCAAGGAAAGCCTCCCAATGGTGAAGTACCCCGCCTGTTCCCGCAGTTGCGGATACAAGCCATCAGGGAAGGCTACCCGCACTAACAGCAAGGCTACACGCACAAGGTGTTAGCTACTTCAGTAGTCACATGAAGGAATGAGCAAGGCGGGAATGCTCCCGCCCAAGTGAGCCAGTCCGTATGCTTCTGGAAGGTCTTTCGTACTATACCTACTAAGGTATGGGCGGAACAGACAAATTGACCAGAGCAGCCCATGAACCAATCACAGGGTGACAGCTCACCGACAACAATACGAGGAGGAGCACCCTCTAGTACTGTTTGTCACTATTAGCCGCTGCCTACTCACCAACCCTTACGAGGGGACGTGCGCAGCCTACAGTTGGTGGAACAGTGCGTAGCCGGCAGTAAAGGAACAGTATACAGCCGACCTTATTACTGTTGGCCGTAACCTATCCACCAACCAGCATGGCCTGTGCATAGTCCACTGTTGGTAGAACAGGAATACTATTCAGCCGGCTGTACCTGCTTGGAAACCTACCCTCGGCTATAAATACTCCAACACCTTGGAATGGTAAGGACATCATCTGATATCTCAATCTTATCTAGCAATCTCTTAATATACTCTTATATTTAGAGCAATTTAGTCTGATTCTCACGCCGGAGGGTGGTCACAAGGAGGAACCCCCCCCCCCCCTTCTCAGTGACGAGCTTACGGTGTCTGTTTTGCAGGTCTTCTGAAGAACAACCTTCTCAGCTAGATCTCATCCGTGGGAAACATTACTTAACCCCCAGATTATCTATAATCTGTCCAGGGTTCACTTAGTGTTTCTTCATTGGCGCCATCCGTGCATAAAAGCTAGAACTATTTTAGTTTTTTCAAAATTTCTGAAGAAATGGTTAACGTTACTCCGGTCCAAAGGCCAGTAACCGACCAAGAAACCCCGGTAACCACAACCCCAGCAACTGGGGGGAACACCGGCGGTTACACAAATCTTACGAACACTACCCCGACTACCCAAGCCGGGGCAAGTGCAGTAAATATTCCACTGGGGTTCACTGACGCCCAGTTGGAAAAACGAACGAGGGCCCCTCGCCAAACACTAGATCAAGTGAAGGCGTGGGCCGAAGCACGTCAAAGAGAATTCCAAGCTGAATTGGATGAACGCTTGCGTTCAGTTCAACAGGCTGACGAATTCGGCAGTACTCGCCAACACCTCAATATGAGCAGTGAGTGCGAGTACTCAGACGACGAGAGGGAGGAGTCTGATACCGACGCAAACCCTCACCATAAGGCGAAATGGAAGCGTAAGGAAACGGACGTCCAACCAAAAAGGAATTTTGGGGAAGCTTTTAAACCAACTGCGGAGAGAAACCCGCGTGACTTCTCCAAAACCTTTAGACCAACTGCTACAAATGCAGGAAAGTCAAAATTCGCAAGGGACATTGCGGAAGCAATCGCCCCGAGAAGTGCCAAACAGATGTCCAACATTGGCACTTATGATGGTCTATCCGACCCAGACGACCATTTGAACAGGTTCATTGCGGGGGCTACCGTCAGCAACTGGACGGAACCCACGTGGTGCTACATGTTCCAGATGACTCTGGTCGGAGCGGCCAGGGCATGGTTCGATCGTTTACCGGTCCACCACATATATGACTGGGCGGACTTTCAGAACAAGTTCAGCCAGCACTTCAGCCAACAGAGGAAGTACACTGAAGAACAGTGGACGATCCTCAACTGCGTGAGAGAGGAGGATGAATCTTTACTAGACTTCATCACCCGCTTCAACTCCAAAAAGCTAAGTCTCGGCAACATAAGTGAAGATCTGGTTCGCGCCGCTTTCATCCAAGGCGCCGAATACCCAGAACTTATCCGCACATTGACGGGTAAGGATGGCATGCCATCAACATGGGATGCCATCATGACGGCGGCAAAGCGCTTTGCCGAGACGGAAAAGCAACTGGGAAGGGATCTTCCCCAGAGTACACACCTCTACACGCAGAGGACAAGAGAGAACAATGTCCGGATCGCCCGGCAGAACAAAAAGAGGAAGCTAGGTATCTGGAAGTCAAGGGTAAACTTTGACACCTCATCCAGCTCTCGCCCTCTTGTTGGCGGAAGAAATCACACACACCCTTCAAGTCAAAAGCACCGGTGGACGCCACTCACCAAAAGCGTCACGGAGATATTTGCCACTGAAAAGCTACCGTGGCCAAAAGCTCCAGTGATCCGGCACCGACCCAATGCGGATCAGAGCAAATCCTGTGACTTCCACGGGACAAAAGGTCATGGTACGGAAGAGTGTACATCCTTGAAAGACATTGTTGAAGCATTCGTCAAGGATGGAAGATTGGCACACCTGGTGGCATCAATCAAGAAGGGAGGACGGAACGACAACCGGTACCGGGGCAACGGACGAAAGCCCGTCGACATCAGCATCAACATGGTTCATGGCAACATCAGAGGAAAAAAAAGGCGAACGCCAGAACCATGCGCATGGAAGGAAGCTGAGGTGCGCTTCCCGCGAGTGCCAGAAGGACCCAGCAAAGAAGGCCCTATCGTCATAAAGAGCCAGCTGGGGCACTACATCACTTCTCGCACTCTTGCTGACAACGGCGCCTCGTCAACGGTGATGTACAGGCAGTTCTTCGACAAGCTAGATGACGAAGACAAGGAGCGCCTGGAAACGATCTGCGCCTCGATGGAAGGGTTTGATGGCAGCACAAGCACCTCCCTGGGTATCCTATCTTTCCCCGTCACTCTTACAGATGGAAAACACTCCCGCACAGAAGATGTGGACTTTGTCGTGATGAGGAAGCCACACCACACGTACGACATTCTCTTCGGGAGAGACGGGATGGCAAGATTCAACGCCGTGGTATCCTCAGTCCACGGCATGATGGGATGGCCAACAGCTGAGGGTGTAGCGATGATCACCGGCATTCCCCAGAATTTGGTGAGCGATAACGGCACCAACTTTGCTGACAAGAAGCTACAACAGTGGCTGAAAGAACTTCAAATCACCCACACCTTTACCTCAGTGGCACACCCGCAAGGTAATGGTGAGGTGGAAAGAGCAAATAAGAGCATCGTCGAAGGCATCAAGAAAAGACTATTGGAACACAGATCTGGCTGGGTGGACGAGCTTCCGCACGTCCTTTGGGCAAACAGAACGCTGAAGAAGGCCAGTACGGGAGAAACCCCGTTCAGCCTCACTTATGGCACTGAAGCCATGGTCCCGGTCGAAATTGGTCTACCCTCACCAAGGGTCTTGATTCGGCCAGAAGACAATGATGCAGAAAGACGGTTGGATCTGATGCTAACCGAGGAACGCAGAGACTTAGCCGCAGTGCGTGAAGAGAATTACAAACGACAAATGCAAAAGTACTACAACACGCGGGTAAAACTCTGCAACTTCAATATAGGAGACTACATACTGCGTAACAACGAGGCTTCAAACCAAGAGCGCCCGGGAAAGCTGGCCCCGGTCTGGGAGGGGCCATACATTATCAAAGAAGTCCTGGGAAAGGGCGCATACCGGCTCGAAAGGCTCGATGGCACTCCCATCCCAAGAACATGGAATGGAGCTCAATTACGCAAATGTTATATGTAGATCAATTCCAAAACTTGTAAAGAAAAGGCCTAGAGCCACTTCTAATGGAAATGATTCTACTTTCATAATGTGTTTACCTTTATACTTATGAACTTCCCACTGGTGCCGGTGCCGGTATTCACCGCATAAACGGGAAGAAGTAAGTCGTTACGTGTGGAAGGTGGCAAAACCCGCATAAACACAACGTTAAAAATAAGGGAAACCTACACGCAGGTCAGATGTAAGTAAAGTTTAGCCATCCTTGTAAGTGCAAGTGACGGTCTTACCCGCACAATCACGAACAAGGAAGCAAAACTTCAACTTATCATCTACCACGTTCAAAGGTTATCCTAAAAAAAAAAAAAAAAAAAAAAAAGTTTAGGATAAGGAAAACCTACACGCAGGTCAGATATGGTTAAAGTTTAGCCATCCTACTAAGTGCAAGTGACGGTCATACCCGCACAATCACGAAAGAGGAAGCAAAACTTCACACCTATTATCTACCACGTTCGAAGGTTAACTTATCCTCAAAGATGAGGAAAACCTACACGCAGGTCAGATGGTAAAGTTTAGCCATCCTACCACGTGCAAGTGACGGTCCTACCCGCACAATCACGGAAGAGGAAGCAAAACTTCACACCTATCTACCACGTTCAAAGGTTAACTTATTCTAAACACGTGGAAAATTGCTAACTTAAACTAAAGTATGTAAGTCATATAACGTTTATAAAGCAAGGAATCCAATGAAACAAGCGGTCTTAGCCGCACAAAGATTTACATTTCATAAATATTCGTTACAAGAATGGCCGGGTAACTACCCGCCTACAAGAAAGTAAATCTTTACAAACTAAATCTATCCTAGCAGCGGGAAGGGATCTTCAGGATCAGGCTTCAGGGCCACTTCCACTTGGACCAGCGCCGTCAGTAGAGCGTGGCTGTTCAAGGAAAGCCTTAAGGATAGGTAGCCCATCATCAGCAGCAGCAATTTCATTCACCTTCTCCACCACCGGATGCGGGAAGGCGGCGTATTGATTTACTGCTTGGTCATATATGGCTTCAGTATCTACATTGTACAAAGGGAAGTTGGATGGCGGGACGCCTTTCTCAACGAACCCTAGACCAAGCAGGAAGCCGACCCGTTCCCCATCCTCGTGAGAAGCGTTGAGGGCTGCGCTCATAGCATCGTCGTAAGATGTCTCTGAGAAGACCCGATGCACAACCTACATAAGAAAATATACAAGTGTCAACACCCTATTTACAAAGAAAAGCGTGAACACATGAAGATAGACTTACCTGAGACAACGCTTCTCGAAGAAGCCATTCCTTGGCAACCAGAGCCTCTTGGAGGGCAGCTTGAGCTTCGTCTCGGGCGCGTTCGGCTTCATTCTTGTTGAGGTTGGCAAGCAACACTTCTTTAGCCGCAGCCTCTTCGACGCCCTTTAGCTTACGCTCGGTATGGTCAAGCACCCCCCTCTGGTCCAGGATTTCTTGAAGCTTCTTAGCATCCTCCATTGCCAAGGCATCATGAGCCTGCTGGAGAGCCTCTAATTTTGCTTTAAGCTCTTCATTTTCCACGCGTAGAGGCTCAGCAACAGCTTCAGCCTTGGTGGCCCTCTCGGTTGCGTTCCTCGCAGTTTCCTTAGCCAGCCGAAGCTGTTCATTAACAGCTTGGGCAGCCTTGGAACGGGCCTCGAGTCGAGCCTGAACTTCAACCTCAAGGGCCTTGAAGGCCTTCTCCTTCTCCGCAGCCGATGAGGAGAGTTTTTGGTTCTCCTCCCGGATAGCCCGCGCCTGAGCTACTTCTTTAGCGCGAGCTGCTTTTAACTTGTCGTTTTCACGACAAAGCAGCTCGACGCGCGGCTGCATCCGGGCGAGGAGAACCCGAAGCTCATTGCTTAGCCTACCCTCCTGGTAGCTAGCCATGGCTTCCCCCAACGCACCACTGGGAGCAGCGTGACGAGCCCATTCCACGCACTCCACAGGGGTACGAAGGGTTGTTCCTCGGCGTATGTTCCATCGCGGAACATACACTTCATTGGAATCCGACACTGCAGAAAACAAAAAGCAGTTAGGAAAAGATGATAAAAAATATATAAATGAAAAAGGGCCAAAGGAACCCTACGCACCTGTAGGGTCTATAACAGGCCGATAGCCGCCGAACCCATCACCTGAACCCAAAAGAAATCCATCCAAGAGGTCAGGCAGATGGGAAGGTGGCAAAGATTGGCGGGAAGCCCCATGCGTACCTGAGGGACCGGCCGCCGTGGCCGATGGCGGGGGCATGGTAGCAGCCGCCGTGGTCGCCGCCGCGGTCGCAGCCGCGGAATCCGCAGCAATGGTAACCGCCGGCTCGGTGAATGACGCTGTAAAAATCGCACTCACGGCCGGCGGTGATGTCATCTCGGCTGGAACAGTCGGCTCAAAGGAGTGAGCAACTGATCCAGCGGAAGCAGGCGCAGGCACCTGGGTCGACGCCTCAGGTAGGCTGACCAAGCCTACCGTCATTGGCGGAGAGGTACTACTCGGCCCTTCACCCTGGAATGCGCCAACATCCACGCCTGCGTAAAGAAGAAAAGTGTTAAAAGACTAAGGATTAAGCTATGAAGATAAAAGCTAAAGGAAAGTTGTACTTACGGGTTTTCTTGAGCCTAAAGGTACGGAGAGGCGGGGACGGACCCGATGGAGCCGGCCTCTTTGCGCCGGTCACCGTCGTCTTCTTTGGCTCTCCGGAGGTAACAGTCGCAACCTCCGGAGCGGTGGTCTTATCACCACCGGGATTCCCCGCCACCTCCTCGCTCTCAGTCTCCGAGTCAGACAGAGGCACCGGATCGGCAGTGGAGGCCACCTTCTCCTTTCCCTTCCCGCCGGCAGCCTTCTTCTTCCGCACCAACGGAGGACCATCTGAGGATTCCTCATCAGAACAGACGATTAGAGGAATTCCAGCAGAGGTTTCAACATTGAGGGGTCGAGGGTTGAAGAGCGCCTTACCTGGCCGCCTGGCGCTAAGGATCTCATGGCCTAGCGGATAGACCTCCACGAACCGATCCGCAGTTTGTTCGAGGATGGGCAACTCGTTCTCGTCAAGAGCGCGAGTACCCATCCGTACGGGACCGTCAGCCTCCCGCGGGTTAAGGAGCGACTTCAGGTCGTTCCACTCTGAAATAAACAGGGAAAAAGTTAGAAGAAATTTAAAATCAACAAAAGGAAAGAAAGCATACCGTAAGGAACAGAGTTCGAACCGTATTCGAGGACGATCGGAACCTTCTGCGCGTCCGCCACCTTCCAGACCCGGCTCATCCCCAACATGACCATCCCGGACTCCGCAAACCGGTAAACCGGAGATTGGATCCGAGATATCCTCGAAAACCATTCCGCCTCCTGGTAATTAGAGGCGTGAAGGCTTGGGAGTAGAGGTGCACAAATCGGTTTTTTTGAAAAAACCGGTTCGGTTATTAACCGGACCGGTTTTTTTTATCCAGAAAAAAACCGGTTCGGTTAATAACCGGACCGGTTATTAACCGGTTTTTGTCAATGAAAACTCAAACCGGCCAAACCGGTTTGGACCGGTTTAGAAACCGGTTAGAACCGGTTATTAAACCGGTTTTTTTACAACCGGTTTTTAATAACCGGTCTAACCGGTTAACCGGTTTTTTTTTTTTTTTTTTTTTTTTTTTTTTTTTTTTGCTTTAGGGTTTAGGGTTTAGGGTTTCGTTGTTAGCATTCTTTGCTTGGAAGATTAAAAACACATAACTTTCATTTATAGCTTTTACATTAAAAATACAAACATTAAATCGTTATCGCATATTCGTAACTCAAAAATACAAACATTAAAGAATGCTTAGACACGATTACATTAACAAGTTGATGTTTGTTACTCATTTTCTTCGCTACCCGATCCCGAGCTATTCCTTAGGTAATCGTCGTACGCGGCTTCTTCATCGGTCATTGGTTGAGTGTGTCCTTGATTGACCTCGTCTTCATACAAGGCCGCCTCATACTCCATTTCCCCCTCGAGTGAGCGTTGATGTTGTGCCCTATCTAAAGAGTCCAAGTAATCCTTGTAGCAAATCGACATCTCTACAGCTGGTGGAGTGAGTCGAGTCCTCCTAATCGATATAACCCTGCCAGAAACAGAAAAAGCAGACTCCGAAGCTACCGTGGAAGCTTGGACCGTTAGTAAATCTTTGGCCATGGCGGCGAGGATCGGAAACTCATCCTCCTTACCTCTCCACCAAGCCAGCATATCAAGACTTCTAAATTCATCCGGAGTCATGTGTTTCACAAAGTTGGTACCACCATACCTTCCAAGTTCACTGCTTGGGGTGTTTACCCTTTGACGTTTACCGGCGTCTTCCCAAATCATGTAGTACATCCCCATTTCAAGGTCGGTTTGGGATTGGGATTGGGCAACAGCTCTTAACGAGTCATGAATTTGGGAAGACGACCCGTGTTTTGTAAGGTAAACATCATACATGTTTGCCAAGGTGGTGTTGAAAGCATTCTTTAAAGTTTGGTTATAATGGGGGTTTTGATCGTCGTTTAACTCTAGCTCATCACAAATTTTTTCTATCTTGAAAATGTTGAATTGTTGCTAAAAACATCTCGTAACATTCTTTTAAAATTGTTTCTTTGCGTTTCGATCACGTTTAACCCATCTTGCACGGCCAAGTTGATAATATGTGCAATGCATCGGCTATGAAAAAACGCTCCATCACAGATAGGTTTATACTTTAATTTTAAATGGCCAACCGCGGCCGTATTGTTGGACGCGTTATCAAACGATATTGAAAAGATTTTATCTTCAATCTTGTATTGTCGAATGACTTTATCCAAGAGTTTAAAAATATTTCTACCCGTGTGCGGGTAATCAAACAATTGAAACGCAACGGTTCGTTTCATCATTTGCCACGACCGGGGGTCAACCCAATGAGCCGTCACACAAATGTATGAGTCGGGCGAACCATTAGGTACCGACCACACATCCGTTGTTAAGTTCACACCAGTTTGTAAGTTTGAAAAGTATGAAATTAGTTCGGATTTAGCGTTTTTCCATGCTTTAAGACAATCTCTTCTAAGGGTCGAACGACTTACGTGTTGGTAGCGTGGTTGAACATACTTTTGCATCATCTCCGTGAATTGAGGGTTGTCGAAGTGGTTGAAAGGAAGTGATTGTTGAATCACAAAGTTGCCAAACTGTTGACGTACCGCTTCAAGGTCGTACGTAAACACCGTTCCTTGATTCGTCATCTCCGGCTGCGAACTACTTCCGGATTTGTAGGTTCCTGAACGCGGATCGTACACGGGAAATCTCTAACAACGCAGGTGCGGAATCCCTGCGTATATAGGTACGAGTGTAGATATTGTAGAGATTGAATACACGAACAATGAACACGAGCTATAAGGTAAATACGTTATATTGAATAACTAAACACGTGACAGTAAGTCACTGTTACAGAGAACAAAACGAAACAAAGCGTAACCAAAAACCCTAACTCACGTCCTCTTCTGTTTCGGCTGAAACAGTGTATTTAAACACGACAACTTCGCCACTGGCGAAGTTGTCAGTAACCTCGCTAAATCAGCAAGTTCGCCATAGCGAACTTGCTGATAACTTCGCTAGTTTACAAAACAAAACATAAACAAACCATTAACTATATTACAGACTCGATAACAAATACTAGACTATGAACTACTGACAAACATGTACCAACAGACTCCCCCTTGGCAGTAGCTTCATATCTTGATCTCTGAGTCTTGTAATCTTGCACTTTCACGCGTGCGCCCCTTCTCTCACACAAACCGACACAACTCCTTGATATTTCCTCGCTTGATCCTTCCAAGCAGGAATGTAGAAGATCTTCTTGTTGTTCAGCACTTCCAGATCAGCCTGCGATAGATTAACAAGATGCATCGGGTCATAAACCCGAAGAACTTCTTGTTCGTCCTCATCTTCCATAACCGCCTCAGCTGTCTCGCAATCCACATACCACCATTTCAGATCTGTTAGGACATTCTTGGGCATGACTCTCATTGGTACTTCCTTCAGATGTCGGACTGGTTTATACTTCATAACCATCCATGGTTTTCCGTCAGCCCTCATTCCCCTATCTTTATCTTCTATCAATCTTCCTTTCTGAGGCTTTAGCAGTTCAAACTTTTTGTCTTTGATGGCTTCTTTCCAGACGATCTTTTCAATAATTCTCGCCATATTATCGTTACTTCTGTTAATTAGCCCCAGTCTTGCTAACTCTTTCACCTCGCATTCCGGTAGGGAGTTTAGAGATCTCAATAATCTTTTAAAGTATTGAATGCCGTCGTACCTTTTGATCACAAATAATTTCAACTCTTTGTCGTACAACCAGCATATAATACCTTTCTTCGACTCTGCATAGCCCTTTATATTATACGTCTTTCTAAACATTGTTGGCACTGCAGGCTTCTTAGTTTTAACAAACCATTGAGCACACCCTTCTTTCCAATTTGGTTGCTCCTCCCATACCGTATCATCTACCACATTCTCATCTCCCAAATCTGCTCTTTCAACAGCTGGAATCTCATGTTCCACTGCGTCATCCACGATCTCTCCTTCTTCCAACACATTCACCACATCAATATTTTCTCCAATCCTTTCAATTTCCTCCACGGGCAACACATCATCGTCATCATCATTCACAAAGTCATCAACCTCCTCCTCATCTAACTCCTTCAAAGCATCGATGACGTCTTCAACATCAGCATCGTCATCAACATTCACAACATCATCACCCGCTGCATCAGTTGACTCCCCCTCAGCTGTGGAAGCCCCAAGATCCTGAGAGGTTCTTGGCAGCTCACCACCTGCACCCGAAGGTGCGTTGGGATCATCGTCATGATCTTGTCGTCTCTTTGTCCTCAACTCATCGCCCCTGCAAGTCGTCTCCCCCTGAGATGCCAAGAATTCCTTGAAGGCATCGATAGTTCGTCCGTGTTCTACCAGGAGGGCGGCTTGGATTTGATTGGCTTCCACCAGGCGGTCAATGGTCTTCGATTGTTCAGCAACAATACGCTCCAGCGAAGCAATCCGTTCAGAGTCTGAAGCAGGCGATGGAGTTGGTGGAAAAGTAGCAGCTGAAGTGACCGCAGGTGGTACACTAGGTAACCCTGCAGTTGTTGTAATTGTTGAGTCGACGAAGCGTGCAACTACCACCGGGGGATCAACCAGTTGGGGTGGTAGCGACACAACTGCTGGTGCCGACGCCTCGACCGTAGTAACCTGTGCAGTAGTAGGCAATAGAGACATACCTGACAAGGCAGGCGGAGCAAATCGTACGAACCTTGAAGTCTCCCCCGCTCCAGTGGCCATACCTTGTCGTTCTCGACGTGAGCGTTTCAGCACAAGTCGGACTGCCTCTTCCTCATCTTCATCATCTTCATCCTCATCCACAGCCCTCGGCCGCTTACCCGATATCCTCTCCCGAGTCACCAACAACCGTCTGGCCTCAGCAAATGTTTCATCCAGCTCGGTTTCAGCTACCGAAGTAGCCGCTGAGGTAGTACCCAAAATCTGAGAACCCGAGAGATCCATATCGAACAGACCGTGTCCACTGAAGGCAGCATCCAGATCAATGTTTGCAGCAGCAGACACAGCCTGCGATGAAGTAGCTGGCACAGCAGCAGAAGTGACAACAGGCGCAGCTGATACAGCATGAGGTGCTGCCGCCTGATGTGGTTGGGGATCCCTGAACTCGTCCCCTCCTGCAGGAACATACTCCGGGTTAATGAGATACCCGAACAGTGGAGTATGCCTTGGACGGCGTTCAGGGTTGCTTCGAGTGCTCGACGTTCTGCACTGAGCAAAGATACGTTTTGTTACGCACTCAACGTATCTGATAGGGCGCCGTTGCGGTAGAGACGGAGCGACATGATTAATAATCATTTGAAGAAATCGCGGATACATGATAAATCGTTCTCGCGCCGTCGCCCGTCTCTGACGATCAATCTCATAGAAAATCATCTGACTAAAAGAGTAACGACGATTGTAAGTCAGGGCCGTCATGGCAGATTGCATCGTCGCACCCATCCCGTCTGTTCCTGCTTTCCTGCCGGACATGCACACAATTAACACGTGCATCAGAAAACGCCATTGGTCCAGCAGAAAGCCTTTCCTCCTCTGCGAGTCCCCCAGCGGACCCGAATAACCCATTCTCAAGTATGCTCCGTCACGGAAAGGAGCTACGAACTCCGTTGGGTCGTCTCGTGTCTCATTGCCGAACTGCAGAGCCAACCGAATGTCTTCCGAAGAAAACTGTATGTTTTGACCATTGACGGTTGCTCGCATCACCGGAGGCTCAGGTCTGCAATCATAATACACCGTCTGCCAGAAATCTTGTATGTTAGGCAGAGATATGGGTAGTGTATTAGTGATCGCGTGAAACACCCTTGATCTCTGGAGAAATGTGATAATCTCCCTGTAGTCGTCAACGCCTCGTGCGTCAGGATCCAAAGTAATGTATTGGTTATGAGCTGGAAAGAATTGTCGTTGCTCATCACCATCATCACCACCAGTTCCTCCAACTGCAGCCATATCTGCACAAAACAAATCAAGTTAGAGACGTTTTACGTAACTCACAAGTTCGCAGTGTAGCAAGTGCGAAGTTGTGATGTAAGATACACAGGCGAAATTAAAGTTGAGGCGAAGTTGGGGACAACTTCGCTTCATCAGTAAATTCGTCTACAAAACAGTTAAAAGAAAAGGATATAGGCGAAGTTAAGGATAACTTCGCCAAGGCGAAGTTACAGTTAAGTTCGCCAAGGCGAAGTTGTGGATAACTTCGCCAAGGCGAAGTTGATGATAACTTCGCCACGGCGAAGTTGTGGTTAACTTCGCCCAGGCGAAGTTGTGGATAACTTCGCCCTAGGCGAACTTAAGCGTCTGGCGAAGTTGAGATTAACTTCGCCAAAACCATAACTTCGCCTGAAACAGAAACGGCGACTGTTCGGATTCGGAGGTCGAAATCCGATGTTTTTGGACCGATTAAACGATATACACAAGAAGAACATCATATTTCAATGGTGTATGGACGTAAAGGTCGTCCATGAACACGTAACGTGAGGTCGAAAACCTTGGTTTCGAGGGTTCTTCGAGTGTTCGACGACCCGAGGTCTCGAACCGGATAAAATTATAAAGAGAATGAAAGGATGTTTTGACAACACATACCACAAGTAAAGTAGAAAACACAGGAACACAAGATCGAAATCGAAATTGAAAACTAAGATCGCCGGAAAAATTTAAGGGTTAAGTTCGCCGGAAAAAAAAGTTAATAAAAAATTTTACTGTAGAAAACCCCTTTTATAGGGCTGAGTTGGTTCAGGCGAAGTTATTCTTAACTTCGCCTAAGCGAAGTTAAGTACAACTTCGCCGATTCAACAACTTCGCCCGATAATTACAAAAACAGCCCTTTCAGTTTGAAAAAACTTGAATATATCTTATAAGTTACCAAAAAGAGTTAAACAAAAATGATCAAGACCCAGTAACCAACAATAAAAATATAACAACAAAAACAGAAAATACTTATAAAATTTTAACGAAATAAGGGATCAAATTTCAGTCTAGTCAGGGACCACTCCGTTTTAGAAAAGATCCGAACAGGAATCATACTAACTATGTGACTGTCACTTGGATCCGTGTTTGGCTGTATTATGACATAGAGAAACAGGTTGTAAGCATGTAATAACTTAAATGGTTTTCGTTGTTTCTGTGATACGGATTAAGGTTCAGTTAAGCTCAAAAATTTAAGTTGGCAACAATTCAGAGGTAATGATGCCTTCTATCTATTCTCAAAGCGTATTTGGCTATACCCAAGTCACCCCGAATTGACTTCGACCCATAGTGTCTGATTAACTTGTAGATACTCGTTGTCTGCTTCCCGTTTTCTTCTTACTCCAAACTTGAGAAATCTTGAGAAGTGTCGGTTCTCGTGTTTATTGTCACTACTTCTCATAAGTACATTTTTTTTTTTTTTTTTTTTTTTTTTTTTTTTTTAATCACACATAAGAGTTTTCATCGGAGTACTAAACTACTGCAAGTCCCGAATCTGGATCACTGCAGTGTCTTGAAATGCTTTCTTCACGGGAATCAGAACACTCACGGGCTCGTGTATGACTGGGTAGTTGCTTTTCTGCCTATCCTTCGAAAAGATGTGTATGAAGACATGCAAAACTCTTAAGGAGTTTCCACATTAAATTCGAGTAAATTTAGGTTAGTATCACATACACTTTTACGCACCATTAAAATTACCATGACATACAATGACTGTTCTAAAGCCTTTTAAGCTTAATAACTTCACTAGTTAGGCACACATAGTCAGTATACATATCATTTTCCAAGGGTGGATCAATTTTCTTTTAAACACAGCAAAGAACTTCTTACGAAGTAATAGACTTGAAAAGTAATTTCATTTCCCAAAATAAAGTTTTGAATTCAATTGCCCCAATCATGTCAAAGTCATCAGGTAAACGGCTATCCTGAAGATCCATTGGATCAGCTGGACCGACCACATGCAAGTATGTGTCCTTCTTACTAAGAATGACCGACTAATTTTCAGCAACTGAAAGAAAAACATGTCAACACTGCCCCAGTTACTTTCAGTCTTCCGGTTAATGGCTATCCTCATTTCCTAAGTCGAAAACAAGGACCAAAACATATCCGAGGAGATGTCCATCAAACCGAGGTAACCGACTAATTTTAAGCAATAAAGACTCATTTTTTTTTTTTTTTTTTTTTTTTTTTTTAAATCAAAAACAAAGACATGGTTACTCGGGATTGATCATCCCATTTAGTTCAATTAGGTTTTGAAATCTGGATTTATCAAACGCTTTTGTAAACAAGTCAGCAAAATTTTCAAGTGTATCAACTTTTTCGATCTTGATCAGTTTCTTCTCAGCACAATCCCGTATGAAGTGATGACGAATGTCAATATGCTTAGTTTTACTGTGCTTCACGGGATTGTTAATTACTGAGATGGCGGCAGTGTTATCAATTAAAATAGGAGTGAGTAAGAAATTCAGACCATAGTCGCGCAATTGTTGCTGAATCCATAAAACCTGAGAGCAGCAGTTGGATGCTGCCATGTATTCAGCTTCGCAAGTTGAAATTGCGACTGATGTCTGTTTCTTGCACTGCCAGGAAACTAATCTTCCTCCAAGAAACTGACAGCCTCCTGTTGTTGACTTCCGACTCTGATTACAACCTCCATAATCAGAATCAGTATATGCCACCAGTTCAACGTCTCCTCCCTTTGGGTACCACAATCCTAGTTTCGGCTTGCCCTTGAGATACCGCAAAATCCTCTTCACACCTTTCATGTGAGATTCCTTTGGGTTTGCCTGAAAGCGAGCACAAAGACAAACAGAAAACATTATATCAGGCCTAGAAGCAGTTAAATACATTAAAGAACCTATTATCGCCCGATACAGAGTAGGGTCCACATCTGCGTCACCATCTGATTCAGCTCCCAATTTGTGATTGACGCAGATTGGAGTGTCATATGGAGAACTGTCCTCCATCTTGAATCTTTTCAGCACATCATGAACATACTTTGTTTGATGAATGAACATTCCATCTTTCTTCTGATCAACCTGCAATCCTAGAAAGAAAGTTAGTTCACCCATAGCACTCATCTCGAATCGTTTCTTCATGACAGCCTCAAAATCTTGACACATGGATACTCTTGATGCAGCAAAAATGATGTCATCCACGTAGACTTGAACCAGTAAGAAGTCACATCCTTCTCTCTTCACAAACAGCGTACTGTCGATCAAACCCCTTTCAAAACCATTTTCCAGCAAGTAGTCCGATAACGTTGAATACCAGGCACGAGGTGCCTGATGTAAACCATATAACGCCTTGCTCAACCTGTATACATGATCAGGAAAGTCTGGGTCAGGAAAACCCGGTGGTTGCTCAACATACACAACCTCGTCAACTTTCCCGTTAAGAAACGCACTCTTTACATCCAACTGAAACACCTTCATCTTTTTGAAAGCAGCAAACGCCAAAAACAATCGAATCGCTTCTAACCGGGCAACAGGAGCGAAAACCTCATTGTAGTCAATACCCTCTTGCTGATTAAAACCTTTAACAACCAGCCTCGCCTTATTTCTCACAATAATCCCCTTTTCATCTCTCTTGCACTTGAACACCCATTTCGTGCCTATAGCGTGCACATTCTTTGGTTTTTCGACCAAAGTCCAAACTTCCATTTTCCCGAACTGAGCCAACTCTTCTTGCATAGCTTCGACCCACGAGCTGTCCTTCAAAGCCATTTGATAATTTTTCGGTTCAATTTGGCTTATAAAGCAGGAGTACAAACATTCATTCATTATACCTGTTTCTTTTATGCTTGAATAAACACAGGTGTGCTCATTCAGGCTACTTCTGGTTTGTACACCCGAGGACACATCACCTATAACATTCTCCAAAGGGTGATCTTTGTGAATTCTCGTGGTCGGAACAGCACCGACATGTAAATTGTCTTCCAAGTTTGAAGAGATCTCATCTATGGTAGTTTCAGGCTGAGAGTGAAAAGGATTAATAAACTCATCTTCAGTTGAGGCCGCAGGGGTATCGATAGGGTTTGATGTGGAAGGCTGAGATTTTTCTGTCATCTGATGTTGCACTAGCTCCTCTTCCTCATCAAATATCATCTTCGTCACAACTCTTTCGTCTTCTTCAGCAATTTCCAAATTAGGTACGTTAAACGACTTAAACAGTTTAACATAGTCAAAAAGCTCAGCAGGTCCATTGCTTGGTTTTGGCGGTTGATAACTAGTAATGTCGGTGTTACAAACCACCTCCACCTTGCAAGTTGTCGTATTGAAGACCCGTCTGTTGGGAGTCCCAACAACATAACCGACTAGAATTCCCTCATCGGCTACTTCACCAAATTTCGAGTTAGTCTTCAAAATCGAACAAGGAGACCCAAAAGGTTCAAGACCACACAAGTTGGGCTTCCTTCCGTGCATAAGCTCGTAACAAGTTTTTCCAAGTCTCTTAACGGTTAACACCCGATTCAGAACATAGCAGGCTGTAGCAACTGCTTCAGCCCAGAACATCACAGGAAGCTTTGAGTCGGCCAGCATAGTTCTGGCTCCTTCAATCAACGTTCGGTTCTTCCTTTCAGCTACTCCGTTCTGTTGTGGAGTATACGGAGCGCTATATTGATGCTCAATACCCTTCTGAAGACAAAAGATTTCCATCTCAAAGTTCTTGAACTCTGTCCCATTGTCGCTTCTGATGAATTTAACTGATTTACTCATGACGTTCTCGACTTTTGTAATTAGATTCTTCACCATCTGAGTCGTCTCGTCTTTCGTTTTCAGAAAATATACCCACGAGTATCGTGAGTAATCATCAGTTATCACCAAGCAGTAAGAAGTACCGCCTAGACTTTGTACATTCACCGGACCGAAGAGATCCATATGAAGTAGTTCTAGAGTACCAGCAATTGAGTTGATCGTCTTGGTGAGATGGCTTTTCTTGTGTTGTTTTCCCTTCTTGCACGCTATGCATTTATCTTCAAAGTTAAAACTCTTTAAGGGAACACCCATCACAAGCCCATTTTTGACAATGAAGTTCATCTTACGAAGATGAATATGTCCCATTCTCCTGTGCCATAACTCTGATTCTGATTCGCTTGCCTTTGTCATTAAACAGGATTCTCTGGTGGCCATTTCAGTAGACCTCATATCCATCACGTATGTATTCGTTTCACGTGGAGCTTTCATTACTATCCATTCTTCTGGTATATGAAAACCAGGCTTCAATACAATTGCTTCATTCTTAGTGAAATGGACAGTATATTCTTTATCACAGATCTGCGACACACTCAGCAGATTGTGCTTTAATTCCTCCACAAAATTTACATTTTCAAGTGTCATTCTCCCATTCGACACTGTTCCTCTCCCAGTTATTCTTCCTCCGCTTTCACCAGCAAAACTAACTCTAGCTCCCTGAACAGGTTTTAAATCTTGCAACAAGTGTTTGTTGCCAGTCATGTGCCGGGAACAGCCGCTATCTACAATCCAAAGATTGTTGGCAGCCCTGTTCAACTGTTCCTGCACAATAAAACAATGAGTTAGAATCTTGGGACCCAAGACCAGTTGGTCTTGGATCGATACATCCCGTACCCTGGCTTTCTCAAGTTAGCGTCAGGATAATTTCTGTACGTCCTGTTAGGGAATCTCCCTGCAGATTGAGTGTAATGCCTTCCAAACCTTTGAGAATAGAAAGTGTTATTTCTTGTGGTTTGGTTGTAAAAATGAGGTTGGTTTTTATGAAAACTTGAATTCGTTACATTTTGGCAATTTTTAAAGTTTTCATTTTTAGCTGGAATAAAATGACGCTTATTCTCATTTTTATTTGGCTTCACATCTCTAAATCTCGGTTTCAAAGGACAATCTGCAACAAGATGTCCTAACCTGTTACATCTAAAGCAACATCTACTCTCCATTTTCTTGTCAAATGTTGGTTTGGATGTAGAGGTAGTATTACCAGCCGTTCGTCTCACATAAGGTGGGACGTACGGATTGAGTGGAGAACTCTTTTTAGAAACTTTATCATTATCTCCACTGGTGGGTAATTCTACCTTTTCTTTTGTCTGACCAGATTCGGACAACATATCCGAATCTGATGAGACTGGACTTGATACAGAAATATTCACACTAGAAACAGGCGAACTTGTTTCGCCACAGCTAACACTTGGTTTGACACTAGTAATTCTAATTGGGGTTGACTGAGCAATCTCAAAATCAACAGATTTCTGAACACTTGGATTATAAGTGTAATTATGGTTAAAGGGTGGTGGAACCTCGTGGTATCCGATTCCTGCCCTCTTTGCAGAGGTACTTGGATCACTCACAAGGTGATCAAGGATAGCCGAGGAGTTTCTGAACTGCTCAAGTTTGCGGTTCAGTTCCACCACCTTTACCTGGTGGTCAGCAATCTGTTTATCTCTATCAGCAATCAATTTTGTCTTTTCTTCCAAAACCTCATAACTAAGATCAATAATTTCTATTTTCTCAGCAAGTTTAGTTTTAAGACTTTTAATGTCTTTTTCACAAGCCTTTATCTTAACTTTATAACTGTTTTCTCTTGCTTTAATGAAATGGTGATCTTCTTTAACAGTTTTAAACTCAGCATCTAATTTGACATACTGATCAGTTATATTGGTTAGTTGCTCAGTCAAATTTTCACAATTAGCACAAATAATTTTGGGACATACCTTGGATCTACCATCCTGATCGTTCGCCATGAAAGCAGTTTCTTCTTCATTTGCTTTCTTCTCTCCATCAACCTTCTCAACTTCTACAGCTTCAGTCTCAGCCATGTGTGCTTGTTCACCCAAACCACTTGAGTGTTGGTTCCAGTTGTATTCTCCTGCCTCTCTAGTTAACATGGCATTGATCTCGCGGTTAATTCCAGAGTGTTGGTTAGGCCTAACTTGTCCCCGTTCAACTCTCTCATTCCTACATTCCCTAGCAAAGTGCCCGAACTGTTGACAATTGTAGCACCTTACTTTTGATTTGTCAAATCCAGGCCTACCACCAACAAACTTTCTTCCTGTTTTGTTCATAAAACGTTTTACCCGTCTCACGATCATTGCCATTTGCCATTGCAAATCCATTTCTTCCAAATCGTCAGCATCAATCTGGTCATAATCCTCATCAAGAACGGCAGGGTCCACAATCTTCCCCTGGATATAATTCTCGTATGAAGCAATAAATGAAGCGTAGACTGCAAACTGCTCTTCAGCAGATTTTACACTCATAGGCATCTTGGTGTAATTATTGCTTGTGGGACCAGCTGAATAACCACTTGTAGAGGATTGAGGCTTTGAAGCACTAGATCCTCCAGCAACAAAACATACGTCCCCATTTGAGTTCACAGAAACATTTCCTTCATGTGCAGAGTCAGAACCTGACTCCCCCTTCGAATAAAATGCAGCAGATTCAGGCCTTGAACTTGAGCCTGAGTTAACTTTAGCACCATACATACCAGGGTCTTGTATCTGGTCTGTGGGTGTCTCCTTTCGAACCATATTTAGCTCATACGTTCTGAGCTTGTTCACTGCAGTTTCTAAGTCACAGTTAGGAAAGTCTTTGTCTTCCCTCATTAACACGGTATACATTTCCCACTTCGGTGGGAGAGCATCTAGAAGCTTTTCAACGATCTCCTCCTCTCGATAGGCAATTGAATAGTTGCTAAGCTCTGTCATTAAGTGATAGTATCGGGTGATAATATCATCTAAGGATTCATTCTTCAAATATTTGAAGACGGAGAATTGGGTTTTTAAAGTTTAATTTTTGAGGCACGTATACCCACGTTCCCCTCGAATCTGTTTTCCAGAGCATCCCAGAGCTCTCTTGCAGAAGTGTACTTTCGGAATGTATGAAGAACTTCTTGAGGTAGTGCCATAGTAATAGCAGCATGGGCCTTACTCTCAGCCTCATACATTTTCTTCTCCTCGTCATCCATCTTACTGTACTTCTTCACCACATCACGTCCTTCGTATTGCATGGTTGGAGGTACATATCCATCCTGCATGCACACCCACATCTTGGCGTCCTGATATTTGATATACTGGATGAACCTGTCCTTCCATGCCACGAAGTCCGTTCCCTTCATCAACCTCGGGGCCTTAGTGGCTGACCCCGCCTCTACCTCCATCTTGACTAAATCTGAGATGTTAATCGCGGACATCCTTGCGAAAACCTGAAAAACCTGAAAAACACACAAAAAAAAATATTAAAACAGCTCAGATGGCGAAGTTAAGAATAACTTCGCTGGAAGTTAACTTCGCTGAACAAGAACTTCGCTGGATCTTAAATTCGCTTGACTTGGCGAAGTTAAGAATAACTTCGCTTAGAATGAGCGAACTTAGGATGTAAGCGAAGTTGGGTGGTAAGCGAAGTTACGGATAACTTCGCTTTGGCGAACTTATGAGGTAAGCGAAGTTGTGGTTAACTTCGCTAATCCTTATATCTTCGCCGAAACCCTAATCTCCAGTGACGGCAACTTCGCCTGAATTCAGCAACTTCGCCCGATGAACGCGAAGAACAGTTCAGATCTGAAACTCGGATTTTAACGAGAATTTTGAAGGTTTAAAGGCTTAAACACACTGGTAGGTAGCTAGAATGAATAAACACACCAAAAACTCGTCCCGGTAACACCCGAAATGAAACGAAATCTACACCCGCGTGAAATCCCGAACCTCACAATCGAGCCGATGGCTCTGATACCAATTGTAGGTTCCTGAACGCGGATCGTACACGGGAAATCTCTAACAACGCAGGTGCGGAATCCCTGCGTATATAGGTACGAGTGTAGATATTGTAGAGATTGAATACACGAACAATGAACACGAGCTATAAGGTAAATACGTTATATTGAATAACTAAACACGTGACAGTAAGTCACTGTTACAGAGAACAAAACGAAACAAAGCGTAACCAAAAACCCTAACTCACGTCCTCTTCTGTTTCGGCTGAAACAGTGTATTTAAACACGACAACTTCGCCACTGGCGAAGTTGTCAGTAACCTCGCTAAATCAGCAAGTTCGCCATAGCGAACTTGCTGATAACTTCGCTAGTTTACAAAACAAAACATAAACAAACCATTAACTATATTACAGACTCGATAACAAATACTAGACTATGAACTACTGACAAACATGTACTCCTTCAAGACCTTGCAAGAGGGCTTTTCTACATGAGCTCTTAAACTGGAGTTTGCTTCTTTGTTATAAAACTTCAAACAATGTTTGCATCTAGCTTTTTGGGTTCCGTTAGACATTTCGCATAGGTCGAAATGTTGCCAAATATCTTGGTTTCGTTTCGTGGGGATGACCCGAACGACGGTTTCTCCCGTGTTCGAGGCACCCATGTTGACCGATGAAGCAGCACTTTGGGAGGCCATGATAATCGACTACGAATTAAGAGTGGTATACTCGAGTATGAAATAAACGACTACGAAAGAAGAGCGTTTGGAGTTGTATAATCGCGTATGAAATAAACGTTTAGAGCGTTTGGAGTTGTATAATCAAGTGTGATCTAACCAATACCCAACCTAAACTATATATAGATGTTTGTGGGGGTAAAATGGTAAAAAAACAAAAAAAAAACGGCTAAAAAACGTTCAAAAAAAAAAAAACGGCTATAAAGCCGTTTGGTAACGTTCGAAAAACCGGTTTAACCGGTTAACCGGTTATTAAAAAACCGGTTAACCGGTTTTTTTTATAACGGTAATAAACCGGTTATTTTAAAAACCGGTTAACCGGTTTTTTAATAACCGGTTATTAAAAAAAACCGGTTATAAAAAAAACCGGTTATAAAACCGGTTTTGGCTCCAAAACGTATAACCGATACGTAAACCGGTTACGTAAACCGGTCAAACCGGTTTTTAAAAAAACCGGTTTTTAAAAAACCGGTTTCCGGTTGAACCGGCCAAACCGGTTCCGTAACCGGTTTTTTTGAACACCTCTACTTGGGAGAGCTTGCCCATTCTTAAACTTCATGGCAAGGGGAATGGCGCGAGCGGAGATAAAGAAGAACTCCCGCTTCCACGCGCGAAGACTGCGCTCGGTCGCGCAAATCTTTAAACCCTTAATACGGGTTGTCAGGGTATACCACCCCTGGATGCACCTCCAAGTGTAGAAGGTCATCAGGCGGTCAACATGGGGCTCGATGCCCAAAATCCGGCACACCCAGTCGAAGTGGCGAATCTTGGCGATCGCCATGGGGTGCAGCTCGGTCAGATGAACACCGTGCCTCTCAAGGACACGGTAAACAAACTTTGTCAATGGGAACCTAAGATTCCCATAGACAAAGAATGCTGGATAAACCCCGATCTTGCCTCTGGGGGCATCGTACACAGTCTGATGGGGTTCAGGAAACTCAGGCTCGAGAGGATCGAGCATGAACTTCCTGACAACATACCGGTACAGATCGCCGGGCAGAGCACACTGGCACTCGCCAGCAGTACTCTTGTCATCGGCTGCAGACTCGAGATCACGTGAAGACATCTTGCAGAAAGAAGAAAACGATTTCGGGAAAATGCTTGCCTGAAAAGGTGAGTATTTGCCGGAAATCGCTAAGAAGAAGAAGAGAAGGGTGAAAGTGTGGATTACAAAGAGCCCTCTCCCCCTTTATATACTAATCGCAATTAATGCGATGAATTTAATGCGGAAGAGAGAGAAAACGAAGGTGCAATGAAACCACGACACGTGGCAAAAAGCAAGCTGGCAACAGCTGTTGACAGGACGCATACCATTAATTTCGCGGCCACGCGCCCGAAAAATCGCGCCCACGCGCCTGAAAAAGCGTCTGGAATGACCATGTACTGTCACGTCACCATAACTTCCTGCACGTCCTGACACAGTCAGAAGAAACCGTCGCACGACGTTTCAGATGTTTGGAATGTTCCTATCTTTCCACCAACTCTTCGAATTTCAAAATTCAAAATTCAAAAAGATTCAAGTGAGCGGGAAAATACCCCTTACCTTGGTAACCAAGTAACCGTAAGACGGACGCGGGTACAGTGTTAAGGCAAAACCCTTCACATACCTAGCACCCGCAGGGAATTGAAGCCAAGAATAACTTGGCAACCAAGTAACCGTCAGACGGATGCGGGTACAGTGTCAAGGCAAAACCCTTCACATACCTAGCACCCGCAGGGAATTGAAGCCAAGAATAACTTGGCAACCAAGTAACCGTCAGACGGATGCGGGTACAGTGTCAAGGCAAAACCCTTCACATACGTAGCACCCGCAGGGAATTGACACCAGGAATACCTTGGAAATAAAGTAACCGTAAGACAAGTGCGGGTACAGTGTCAAGGCAAAACCCTTCACATACTTAGCACTCTGCAGGGAATCCAAACCAAGAAGGATCTTCTGGGCAATGCTTGCGGAAACGGGAATAACATCCCCGCATGACGGGAACGTCGAGAACTATATTGTTTGAAACTCCAAGATGGAATTGGTGGTTTTAGCATAATTGATCACTATGTTGAAAACTACCAAGACCCCATGGAGAATCCACACAAATGGGACTCAACGCCCCTGATGTGCGAGGAGGTTACAAACCTACCCGCTTCATACCCAAAGATCAAGCAGAAAAGTCGGGAATTTCTGCGTGACATCAGGAAAACCGCGGGAAGAATCACCACGGAAAACCTAAAAACTAAACCCTTTTCAAAACCCTTAGCTAAGTCCAAAAGTTCACCTCACTTATTAATAATTCATGAGAAAAACATTGGACTGGGGGGACTTGAAGAGGTAGGTCCCAGCAGAGCCCAGTTGGACCCGCAAGACTCACCTAAAACAGGGACGTCTGCGCAATGACCAACTGCTCCAGCAGGACCCACCATGCTCAAAGAACCTTACGCGCAGTACGCCAGCTGTACCCGCAGGGAAAGCCTCCCAATGGTGAAGTACCCCGCCTGTTCCCGCAGTTGCGGATACAAGCCATCAGGGAAGGCTACCCGCACTAACAGCAAGGCTACACGCACAAGGTGTTAGCTACTTCAGTAGTCACATGAAGGAATGAGCAAGGCGGGAATGCTCCCGCCCAAGTGAGCCAGTCCGTATGCTTCTGGAAGGTCTTTCGTACTATACCTACTAAGGTATGGGCGGAACAGACAAATTGACCAGAGCAGCCCATGAACCAATCACAGGGTGACAGCTCACCGACAACAATACGAGGAGGAGCACCCTCTAGTACTGTTTGTCACTATTAGCCGCTGCCTACTCACCAACCCTTACGAGGGGACGTGCGCAGCCTACAGTTGGTGGAACAGTGTGTAGCCGGCAGTAAAGGAACAGTATACAGCCGACCTTATTACTGTTGGCCGTAACCTATCCACCAACCAGCATGGCCTGTGCATAGTCCACTGTTGGTAGAACAGGAATACTATTCAGCCGGCTGTACCTGCTTGGAAACCTACCCTCGGCTATAAATACTCCAACACCTTGGAATGGTAAGGACATCATCTGATATCTCAATCTTATCTAGCAATCTCTTAATATACTCTTATATTTAGAGCAATTTAGTCTGATTCTCACGCCGGAGGGTGGTCACAAGGAGGAACCCCCCCCCCTTCTCAGTGACGAGCTTACGGTGTCTGTTTTGCAGGTCTTCCGAAGAACAACCTTCTCAGCTAGATCTCATCCGTGGGAAACATTACTTAACCCCCAGATTATCTATAATCTGTCCAGGGTTCACTTAGTGTTTCTTCAGCTTCCCTTTTTTTGCAACTATGATCACACTCTAAAGTCCAACCATAGCCACCACCATAGATTAGTAATCATTTCATTCGACCAATAATTGATCATAATAAATTGTTCGGTCCAACGCCAGTGCCTTTTGATTATACACATAACTAAATGCTTTTGATTATGTAACAATATGCATAAGGTTAGGTGAACATTATAATTTCTAACACTAATCAACATCGTCACATCAGTCAGTTTCACCAAAGTCATAAAAGTCGTATAACTTTTACAAGCCTTTTTAAATATTTGTATAATAGCTTGTATAATATTTTATTTTTTTACAAACCCATGTAACAGTAATTCAATTTATAGGCCATATCTGAATGATGTCTATAAGTTGACCCTACATAAAACATAACATACTACCAAAATCTAATTATGAAGGACCAACTTATGAATTGTGTCCTCGGTCATTATGTGACCTCATAAAGTTTTCAAACATGGGTCCATGCTTTATATTTTAAATGCTATTTTAATGTCATATGTAATAAAAAACTCAACTAACACAATAAAATACTCAACTAATATTCAGAGCATAGAGAAGTTGTGTTACATGCTTTATATTTTATAATTTATATCCTAAAAGCCATGGATCTCTTTGCTTCCCAAGAAGTCTTATCCCAAACTTACTTGTCATCTTCTGGCTGTACATTCAATTCCCATCCACACTCACCCAATACCCATAATAATAATAATAATAATAATAATAATAATAATAATAACTCCCAACACATTTTATTCATTATTATTGTACACGTATACATACATCCCTTAGAAATTGACCCCTTCAACCAAGTTGCCTGAAATAGATTCTTTGTGTCTTTGTTTTCACATGGTTTTAGGTTCTCATGTGTTTTTCATGTTTCTGGGGGATCAGTTAAAGTTGAGAATCTTTCATGACAAGGTTTTTTTTTCTTTTAAATAAAATTGTGTTTTAGGCATTGCATCTAATTCTTTCTTTGTTACTTTTTCTTGGTGGGGTGAGGTGTGGGGGAAACAACCCAAGTTGCTAACTTGTGATTAACCCTTTTCATATTCCCTCATAATCTCATTTGGGTTTTTGATTGTTTACTTAAAATCTTCATGGATTGATGGTTTCTTGAAATTAAAGTATAAAGCTCTATGCTTGGTAAGCAATTTATTGTTTTATGTCATTTTTTTTCAAGAATTTGCAATCAAGTTTCAGTTTTTTTGGATATTTGTGTTGAATTCCAATGAATCATAGATTTTTATTTTTATTTTTTAATTAAAATCTTCATCATGGTTTCTTGAAACTAGGGTTTAAAGCTCTGTTCTTGGTAAGCAATTAATATTTTGCTATTTTTTTCAAGAATTTGCTATCAAGTTTTATTTATTTTTTTTTTTGGTTATTTATGCGAAAATCGGTTATATATAATAAATAGTATGATACTGTGTTTCAGGTGGGTTACTTTTGATATGATATGATGAGTGTTCTTGTTATCTGGAGTCTTGTATTATTAAATTTGAGGGTAAATGGTTTAACCACACATAATGCTTCTACAAGACCAGCTTATGTGAATGTTGGTGCCATTTTCACTTTTGATTCCACTATTGGGAAGGTTGCTAAAGTTGCAATTGAGCAGGCTGTTAAAGATGTTAACGAAAATCCAACCGTTCTTCCCGGAACAACTCTTCGAATGCACATGAGGAGCTCTAATTGTAGTGGCTTTCTTGGCATGGTTGGAGGTAAAACATGAACCTTTACACAATAATTTGATTAAAGAGTTGTTTTTTCATGTTATTCTCTCACAAGATTTGCAATTTTTTGAAATCTGAATATGAATAAATTGACATAACTATATAAGTAGTTGAATGTTATCTAAAAAGCTTAAAAAAGCCACCCCTTTTTATCTCCATTAATATGATGGACCACATACAAGTAGATGTTATGGACCACTATATGTTACTATTGGTTAACAAGGATCAGTTCTTGTTGAATGATTTATCTTTTTTTTTTTTAAATATGTAGCTTTACAGTTTATGGAGCGCGACACGGTGGCAATTGTAGGGCCGCAATCGTCTGTGGTAGCCCACATAATATCCCACGTGGTAAACGAGCTTCAAGTCCCGCTCTTATCGTTTGCTGCAACGGACCCAACACTAACCAACCTCCAGTTCCCTTATTTTGTAAGAACAACACAGAGTGATCTGTACCAAATGACAGCAGTAGCCGAGATCGTCGATTATTACGGTTGGCGGGACGTTATTGCAATCTTCATAGACGATGATTATGGAAGAAACGGGGTGTTAGCATTAGATGACACGCTAGCAGCAAAACGCTGTAGGATATCGTCTAAAGTCGGGATCCCACCCGGGTCAGAATACGGGCGGAGTGAAATTATGGATATTTTGGTGAAAATTGCTTTGATGGAATCACGGGTTATTGTTCTTCATGTTTATCCCGATATGGGCTTTTTGGTCTTTTCAGTTGCTCAGTATCTTGGAATGATGGGCGACGGTTATGTTTGGATTGCTACCGATTGGCTTTCATCCTATTTAGATTCGAATATACCATATCCGTCTGATAAAATGGAGAATATGCAAGGTGTTGTTGCACTGCGTCAGCACACGCCCGATTCGTTAAAAAAACGAGAACTGGTATCAAAATGGAGAAAGTTAACTTCGGTTGGGTTGAACTCTTATGGATTATATGCTTATGATACCGTATGGATTGTAGCTCACGCGCTTGAAACATTTTTTAGTCAAGGCGGG